>NC_066579.1:406834308-406894308 GCF_024323335.1 Lathyrus oleraceus | reverse complement strand
CTTTCGGGAGTATAACATAAACAACTTGAAGAAAGTGATAATCCTTGACAAGCGAAGAGCTAGATTAAACGTATGGAGAAAGTTATTGAAATTGCCACTGCTCGAAGGAAGACAACATGATTTATGCCACCCACCAAATTAGAAGCACAACAGAAGATTGGTGGGAGGGGGAAATTCTATATGAAAGCAAATGAAATTCCATTATATTGGACTAATTTCAAGTGAGTGTTTTTGGACAAGTATCTCTCAAAAACACTCAAAGTGAAAATTGAGCAAGAATTCCTAGAACTTAAGCAAGGCAATTGAGCAAGAATTCCTAGAACTTAAGCAAGGCAATATGTCAGTACAGGAGTTCACCAATGATCAGTGCATTTTGGATGCACGTTCTTCCATGTTTTTACTTAAGCATTTCTTCGGTTTGCTTTGATTATTTTTATGTTTTAATGTGTTTTCATAATTTATGTTATTTTTGCACTTATTTAATTTTCGTATTTAATTTTCAGCATTAGCACCTTTCGCGAGAAAAATCATATCTTGAGCTAGGAGTATCGGATTGAGACGTGCTACCAGTCGATGGAAAGCTAAGAAAAAGATCTACAATTTTTATTCAGAAGTCGAGAGCTGAATCAGACTGTAGCAGGGCCATAAATTTCGTTGAAGCTGCTGCATTATTTTTATATTTTGTTTGGGTTAGTTGTATTGGGCCCGGATCGTACATTTGACCGGGTTGAGTTGTGAAACGGGTTTGGGTGTTTTTACCTAGGTTAGGCAACCAAAAACAGGGTTACGTTTTTCTATTCAGGTGCGATTTTTTGAGAGCTAGCAAGATGACTATGGAGAATTAATCCATTTTGAATCAACCTGCTGTAATTCAGAATTCGCTTTGAGGTTTTTATTTATTCTAATTTGTTTCCTTTGAATTCTTCTTATAATTCCAATTATTTGCTTAATCTAATTGTTGCTATAGGATAGAATCCTTAAATTCAATTGATGAATGATGATCCCGAATCAATTTCATGTTAACATAGCTTTTATTTTATCACGAACGATCAAGTTGCGTCTGCTTAATTCACAATAGTTTTTAATCCGTTTGCTTAATTCGGAATTTGGGAATATTACTCGCATAATTTCCTTTACGCTTGTTAATGGTAATTGTAATCGAATAGGAGCAGACTCGTTAGGGATTTGGAATTTTATAAGAATCAATGATAAGTAGGAAGATGATGCAGTAGGTTGGTTCGTGTCAGCTTATTTTATAATCACTTTTCATAATCACTTATTCTAAATCGAATTGAAACCCCCATATTTTGTTTTCATACTTGGTTAATTTGTCAAGAGTCCTTGCGATACGATACTCGAGGTGTCGCTTTCCGTTTACTATATATTATTACTCGTTTTGACCCGCGTGCGACAGCGGATCAAATTGGCGCCGTTGTCGGGGACTCTTATAGATCTTAACCAATATTATAATTTTAGGTATTGTGTTTTAGCATTTTTTTTCTCTAAACTTCTTGTGTCTTGGTATTTTTTCGGTTTAGGATTAAAAAAAATCTGTTTTTAAACAAATTATCTCAGATTATTCCGATTTTTTGTCGATTCATTAGGAAAAAATCAGTAATCAAAAGCCTCTATTTATGAAATAAATAATGGATGCCGCCCTAAAAAAACTGAAATTCCTTATTTTTCTATTTTTTATGATTTTATTTCTGTTTTGGTAGTTTCAGAAAATTCCGAAAAAATTCTCAAAAATTTTAATTGACGTCATTAGATTAATTTTGGTGTTAGTTTACTTTTCTAAATTTATTTTAATCGTTTTCCTTCATTGTGTTTGTTTTTACAATGGCTGATAATAGAACCTTAAGGCAGTTAGCTGCTCCTGATGTGAATTATAATGGTTTGTGTATTGAATATGATGCTGCCGTTGTTCCTTTTGAATTAAAATCGGATTTAATACACTTGTTGCCAAAGTTTAGTGGTCTTGTAGGTGAAGATCCACACAAGCATTTGAAAGAGTTCCAGGTGGTGTGTTCTACACCATTGAAGCCTGAAGGAATAACTGAAGACCATATCAAACTTCGAGCTTTTCCTTTTTCATTGCAGGGTACAGCAAAGGATTAGATATATTATCTTGAGCCAAATTCGATCACAAGCTAGAATGCTCTAAAAAGAGTGTTCTTAGAGAGATACTTCCCTGCCTCTAGAGCAGCCTCGATCAGAAAAGAGATTTATGGTATTAGACAGGATAATGAGTCACTTGCTGAGTATTGGGAAAGATTCAAGAAATTAATATCTAATTGTCCTCAGCACCAGATCACCGAGCAACTCCTCATCCAATACTTTTATGAGGGGTTGTTACCGATGGACAGGAACATTCTTGATGCTGCTAGTGGTGGAGCATTAGTCGATAAAACCCCAGCTGCTGCCAAAGCCCTTATTGAAAATATGTCTCTTAATTCTCAACAGTTCACCACTAGAGACAATTCTGTGCAAAGCAAAGGCGTGAGTCAAATTCAAGTTTCTTCCAACAAAGCTTTAGAGACCAGAATTGACGAACTCACTGCCTTAGTCAAACAGCTGGCAGTAGCAAAACCTCAAACAGCAACTTTGTGTGGCATTTGTACTTCTCTTGAGCACCCGACCGATACTTGTCCTATTCTGAGAGACGAGTCCATTACTGAGCTGCCACAAGCTTATGCAGCCAACCTTTACAATCAAAACAGGTACAACAACACTCCTGACCTGTCCACCAACAAATACCATCCCAATTGGAGGAACCATCCCAACCTTCGATATGGAAACCCGCAAACCAGCCAACAACAGAACTCACCTCAAGTGGCTGCCCCTGCACCTTCCGAACCATCCTTGGAGGATCTTGTTAAGCAAATGGCCGTGAACAACCTCCAGTTCCAACAAAGGACCGATGCTAGCATTCAGACCTTGAACACACAGATGGGACAGCTTGCTACTCAAATAAATAACATGCAAGCTCAAGGTTCGAACCAACTTCCAGCCCAGACAGTTGTCAATCCGAATGGTCCTAATGCTAATGTGAGCGCAATTTCTTTGAGATCCGGAAAAGTTACAGAACCAGCCCCTAAAAAAAATAAAAAAATCATTGAGGTAACTTCTGAACTTTCTCCTTCTGAGCCTCACCCAGCTGAACTTTCTTCTCCTTCTTCTGTTGTGGTCGAAACTGAAAAAATTAAAGAAAGGGAGTATGGGCCACCAGTCCCCTTCCCACATAGAGTTCTGAAAAATAAAAGAATTGAGGAGGGAGACAAAGAAAGAGAGATATTGGATGTTTTCCGAAAGGTTGCGGTAAACATTTCGCTACTTGATATTATTAAGCAGGTTCCTAAGTATGCAAAGTTTCTGAAAGATTTGTGTACCAACAAGAGGAGGATTAAGGGAAGTGAAAGAGTAAACTTAGGACGAAATATTTCTGCCTTTATTCAGCCCAAACAATCATCCAAACAGATTGTAGGTGAGCAAAATGTTTCAGCCCTCACTACTCAGGTTCTGCCATAAAAGTAGAAGGATCCGGGAACATTTGTTATTCCTTGTACCATCGGGGATAGTAAATTTGAGAATTGCATGCTTAATTTGGGAGCGGGCAGTAATGTTATGTCTACTTCTGTTTATAATAACCTTTGTCTTGGTCCTTTGCAGCATACAGGTTTAATCATTCAATTGGCGAACAGGAGCAACGCTCGACCCGTCGGGGTAGTCGAAGATGTTCTTGTTCAAGTTAACGATTTGATTTTTCCTGCAGATTTCTATATTCTAGACATGGAAGGAGAAACCAAGACAAGCAGAGCTCCCATCATTTTAGGCAGACCGTTCATGAAAACGGCGAAGACGAAAATTGATGTTGACGATGGAACCATGTCCATGGAATTTGGTGACATTGTCGCAAAATTTAACATTTTTGATGCCATGAAACACCCTGTGGAGGAGCATTCCGTTTTTCATATTGAGTTGATTTCTGAACTAGTTGATGACACTTGTTCGGAATTATTTTCTCTTGATTTTCCATCTCTCTCTGGTTTTGATGATATTTATTCATGTTTTGATTGTACTGACACTAACGTTTGTGTTGTTTGTGCTGAGATTGATGCTGCCTTGCAGGGTGATAGTATAAACAAAGTTGTTTATTTGGATGAAGCTCTTGACATTCCGGCTGCCCCAAACATATCATCCATTGAACAACCACATTCTTTAGAGCCTAAACCACTTCCCAAGGATTCATATTATTCATCAAAGTTTCAACTTAATCAGAAATATAAGAAGGGAATTAGATGGACCATGGATGACAATCGTGATCTTAGCCCATCCATATATATGCATAGGATCTTACTTAAAGATGAAATAAAAGTAGTGAGGCAGCTCCGTAATCCTTTGATTCTTGATGTTGTGAAAATGGAGATCACTTTCACGCGCCCATTCAACACTTTTACTTATCAAAGATTCTTCTTTGATCCTGAAATACAAGGCGAATGCACTAATCAAAATTTCAAGGTCAATGGACACTGCCCAAAGCTACTACATGAGAACCCGACTCTGGAAGAAGAGACTGTAGAAGAACTCTCTTTGGGAAAGGCTGCTTATGCAATCACTTATCCGCCTTGACTTCTCGGGTGTGTTCTTTCCTTTCTCTCACTCTTATTTTATATTTATGCTCTTTCATTGAGGACAATGTATGTTTTAAGTGTGGGGGAGGGAACCATTTATTCGTTTGTTTCGTTTGTTTTCCTTGTTTTTGTTAGTGTTTTGTTTGTTTTCAGTCATAAAAAAAATAAAAAAAATACATCTTCTTGAAAGTTTTAGGCTATAGGTTACTTTAAGTCGAGTTTGCGGAGACTTGGGAAAAATTCACAAGATCGGTATTGTTTTAACACCGTAAGTCTCCTGCATATGGAAATTGAGTTGAATTTTTATTATGTTTTAGCCTTACATTCTCATCCTCTGACAGCTCTTGAGTAATTTATTTCAGTAGTCAGCACCATCTCACACACACTCTATGCAGGGAAGTCGATGAATATAAGTGAGTATTCCGAAAAAGAAAAAAAAAAGAGAAAGAAAAGGGAATGCACCTTCTAAGTTTGGTGACCCTCACACAGTCACTTAACCCAACGGATATAGAACCTTCAAAAAAATTGAAAATAAGACTCTTTTGTAGTTGGTTCAGCGGGTTCTGGTGTTGAACTTGGTAGGGCGGATTACGGTTCGATCCCCCGCAACTACAATTGAGTAAGCAAAGGGTTATGTCACTTAAGTACCAGAACCCCGTGCAAAAAGGATCAGAGTCACTAACCGGTCGCCTTGCTATGGGTGTGTGGAGATAACAGGCTTAATGTGATTGCGCCTGAATGAAAAAGAGTCAAAGAAGGATGAGTAAGTTAGGCTTTAATATAATAACATGATTCGAGTTGATTTGTGTTCAGGAGATTTATGTCTGCATAACTGTGGATTAGTGTTCTTACAATGTCCTTAGTATGCAAGATTAGTACCTATCGAAGCAAACTTAACCGAAGATGACTTGTAGCCTAGAATGAGTAACCGTTGATGTGTCTGTGTTTTGTTTTGTTTTTCATTTTGCTCGGAGTGCAAAAGTTCAAGTGTGGGGGAATTTGATCAGTGCATTTTGGATGCACGTTCTTCCATGTTTGTACTTAAGCATTTCTTCGGTTTGCTTTGATTATTTTTATGTTTTAATGTGTTTTCATAATTTATGTTATTTTTTGCACTTATTTAATTTTCGTATTTAATTTTCAGCATTAGAAGCTTTCGCGAAAAAAATCATATCTTGAGTTAGGAGTATTGGATTGAGACGTGCTACCAGTCGATGCAAAGCTAAAAAAAAGATCTACAACTTTTGTTCAGAAGTCGAGAGCTGAATCAGACTGTAGAAGGGCCAGAAATTTCGTTGAAGCTACTGCATTATTTTTATATTTTGTTTGGGTTAGTTGTATTGGGCCCGAATCGTACATTTGACCGGGTTGAGTTGTGAAACGGGTTTGGGTGTTTTTACCTAGGTTAGGAAGCCAAAAACAGGGTTACGTTTTTCTGTTCAGATACGATTTTTTGAGAGCTAGCAAGATGACTATGGAGAACTAATCCCTTTTGAATCAACCTGCTATAATTCAGAATCCGCTTTGAGGTTTATTAATTCCAATTTGTTTCCTTTGAATTCTTCTTATAATTCCAATTATTTGCTTAACCTAATTGTTGCTATAGGATAGAATCCTTAAATTCGATTGATGAATAATGATCCCGAATCAATTTCGTGTTAACATAGCTTTTATTTTATCACGAACGATCAAGTTGCGTCTGCTTAATTCACAACGGTTTTTAATCCATTTGCTTAATTCGGAATTTGGGAATATTACTCGTATAATTTCCTTTACGCTTGTTAATGGTAATTGTAATCGAATAGGAGCAGACCCGTTAGGGATTTGGAATTTTGTAAGAATCAATGATAAGTCGGAAGATGATGCAGTAGGTTGGTTCGTGTCAGCTTATTTTATAATCACTTATTCTAAATCGAATTGAAACCCCCATATTTTGTTTTCATACTTGGTTAATTTGTCAAGAGTCCTTGCGATACGATACTCGAGGTGTCGCTTTCCGTTTATTATATATTATTACTCGTTTTGACCCGCGTGCGACAGCAGATCAACCAAAAAGATTGAAGAGTTATCCCTTTATTCCTCCCACAATGATTATGCTACAAATGAGAAATGGAAGATTAACCAGTACAAGTATGCTTTGCAGGGTGATATAGATCACACTGTGGAACAACAAGATTTTGAGTCTTATGATGATTTGGTTCAAAAAGCTTATGTTATTGAATCTAATATTAGAAAGATGAACAAATACGAAACTTTTCCTATGGAAAAAGAAGATAATATAGGAAGTATAACCAAATATTGAAACCCAAGGGCTCTCCAAACAAAAGGAAGCTAACTCAATCCTCCAAGATGCCTTGACCAAGTCAAAATTGTGGAAATCCACGTGTTGGTGAATGTATGAAAAGAAAAGGTGTATGTTTTCTATGCAAGCAACCTAGACACATGAAATAGGAATGCCCTCAGTTAAAGAACAAAGGTGGTGGTGATACTACGAAAACCAGTCAAGGGAGAGTTTATACATTGGAGAAAAAGAAGGCACAAAAAAACAATGATTTAATTGTTGGTACGTGTTTCATAAATTAATCATATATTTTATTCTTTTGTGTTAAAGTGTAATCCAGATTCACATTTAAGATAGATTTAATTTGATTAGCATTTGAATTTCATTTGGTTTTAATGTGTGTATATATACTGAACTTGCATTTCTGTTAGAGCATAATCATTTCATTGTAACCGTTTCTGTTCTGAAAGAAAGTTAGTTACAGACTTACATTCTCTCTCTTCCATCTTCATCACCTTCATATTCTTCCTCTTGTGCACCAACAATGGTATCTAGAGCTCCAATTCAGATCCACGGGAAACACCAAGGGAAACACGAGTAAATATGGGGCATGTGTGATTGATTTAGGTTCTGGAATTCATAGTGAATTGAAGTTCGAAATCATAACAGAATCACATTTCTTGATTCTAAGGGATTGAGAAACATGAGTGTTTGGTGAGATCTTAGTGAATTCTTGTATAAGATCAAAGATGAACAGTGGAAACAGCAGCTTGAATATGAAGCTTCCAGTCTTTGATGGAAATAATTGGAATCAATGAATGATTCAGATGTGTGTGTTATTTGGCGTTAAAGATGTCCTTGATCTCGTCAGTGGAGGTTATGCAATTGTTATAGAAAATACAACTGGAGCACAGAGGAATATGAGTCGAGAAATAAGGAAGAAGAATCAGAAAGCTTTGTTCTACATCCATCAGTGTGTGAATGTGAATGTGTTTGAGAAGACCACGATTCAACAACAACGAAGGTTACGTGGGACATATTGGTATATTGCTATGGACGTGATGCGTCAGTGAAAAAGGTGAAGCTTTAGTCTCTATGTAAGAAGTATGAGAATCTCAACATGAAGAACAATGAGAAGGTACCAAATTACATCTATAAAGTGATTTTGATCACAAATGAGATTAAATCTTATGGAGAGACTCTCTTTGAACAAGTAATCATTGAAAAGGTATTAACATCTCTTACTCCTTAATTTAATCACATCGTTGTAGAAAATTAACATTCTAAGGACCTTAGAACCATGAGAATTGAAAAGTTACATATCATTTTAGAGGGACAAAAGTTGCGTCTGAATGAGAGAAACTCGGAAATAGAGGTAGAGCATGCTCTTAAAGCATCTTTTGGTAAGAAGAATCAGAAGCAGTCTTGGTTAGAGATCAATAAGAGGTATGGTGGTGGCTATCAGAAGTCAGAAGTCTTCAAATATGATGAGAAGAAACATCAAAAAGGAAAGGAGAAGTTTGACAAGAAGAAGGTTCAATGTTACTGTTGTGAGAAGTTTGGTCACTTTGCTGCTAATTGTTGGTCAAATAAGGAAAGAAAATCAGAAGAAGCAAATATAGCCAGCGGAGAGTCTGATGATGAACTTATGTTATTGATGACTTCTAAGTTAGATGTTGGATATTTGATAGACTGGTGGTATATGGACATTAGCTGCCCAAATCACCTAACTGGAAACAAACAATGGCTTATTAGTTTTTATTCTAGAAAGAGGACAAAAACTAGACGTGTTGATGATAAGTATTTGAATGTTGAAGGAATGGGAAATGTAAAGATCAAATTGAAGAATGGAAAACATGTTCTGATCAAGGATGTTTGGTATGTTCCTGGCATGAAAAGCAATTTGATGAGTGTAGGTCAACTAATTGATAAAGGTTTCTAGTTACTATCAAGGATAATCTCTTGAAGTTGTATGATTCTGATCAGAAGCTAATTATGTAGTCTGAATAGGGAAGCAACAAAGCATTAAATCTGAATGTGGAAACAAATGAAACTAAATCCCTTAGTGCAGAAGGTGATGAAGGTCATAGTGAGTTGTGGCACAAGAGATTGGGGCATCTGAACTTCAAAAGCTTAGGGAATATGAGTTCTAAGAAGTTGGTACGTGGCATTCCTAATATTGTGAAGCCTAAGAAGTCATGTGAAATATGCCTGAAAGGTAAGAAATCTAGACTGCCATTTGCATTATAAGTGGATCCAAGAGCAAAACATGTTTTAAGAGTAGTGCATTCTGATGTATGTGGACCATTTGAAGTACCTTCACTTAAAGGAAACAAGTAATTTGTATCATTTGTGGATGGATTCACAATAATGACATGAGTAACACTCATCAAGTTTAAGCATGATGTGTTTACTGAGTTTCAGAAGTTCAAGGTGAAGGCTGAAAAACAAAGTGGTCAGAAGTTGAAAATTCTCAGAATTGGTGGTGGAGGTGAGTAAAACTCTATAGGGTTCAGAAGGTTCTGTTAAAAGAATAGAATTGAACATGAGGTTACTGCTCCATACACTCCTCAACACAATGATCCTGCTGAAAGAAGAAACTAAACTTTGTTTGATATGATAAGGAGCATGCTGAAGGAGAAGAAGCTCCCTCACATCTTGTGGGGAGAAGTTATTTCCACTGCAACATATGTCTTCAACAGATGTCCAACTAAGAAGCTAGAGGAAATTGTTCCTTTTGTGTAATGGAATGGAGATAAGTAAAGCGTGATCCATCTGAAGGTGTTTGGTTATGTTTGTTATAAACCTGTCCTAGATGCTAAGAGAAGGAAGTTGGATGACAGAAGTAGAGTCATATTGCTTGTAGGGCACCACAATACAGGTGCTTATAAGCTTTATTGTGTTGTCACTAGAAAAGTTAAATTCAGTCAAGATGTCATTGTAAAAGAATCAGAAGCGTTGGATTGGAACAAGTCTCAATCCAACTCTGGTGCAATGTTAACACCTGAGTTAACTTCGGAAGATATCTCAGAATCTAAAGGATTTTATGAGTCTGAAGATGAGTCAAAGTCTGAAGGTGACTCTGATGGTGATGGAGAGTCTGAAGGTGAGTCTGACTCCGAAGGTGAATTTGATTATGGTCCAGATTCTAATGATGATCCAGACTTTGGTGGTAATCATGCCTTTGAAGGTGGTTTTACCTCTGAAGGTGGACCAAACCCTGAAGGTAGTCCAAAATCTAATATTGTTCCATCCTCTGAAGAAGATTCTAAATAAGTTCAAAGACCACAAAGAATCAGACAAATATCAAGAATATTTATAGAGTTTGTCATGTTGCAAGATACTGAGATAGACTGTAAAAGGGAAGTCATTCAGTGTGCCATGTTGGTAGACTTTGAACTAGTAAGTACTGAATAATCTCTCAAGAATAAAGTATGGTTGAAGGCCATGAAAGAATAACTTGAGGCTATAGAAAGATACAAGACTTGGGAGTTAATCAAGCTTCCAAATAATAAGAAATCCATAAGTGTAAGATGGGTTTACAAGTTGAAACTAAAGCCAAATAGATAAGTTGGCAAACACAAAGCAAGAAATTGGCCTCTGATGCATTTAGATGTGAAATTTTCATTTCTAAATGGTCATTTACAAGAGGAAGTTTATGTATCACAACCTCCTGGATTTGTGAAAAAGAATCAAGAAGGGATGGTGTACAAGCTACATAAAGCCTTATATGGACAGAAATAAGCTCCTAAAGCCTGAAATCTATAAATTGATTTATTTTTCAAGCTTCAAGGATTCAGAAAATGTGAGATGAAGTATGGTGTTTATGTTCAGGATATATCTGACAGTAATATGATTATGGTGTGTCTCTATGTTGATGACATATTGCTAATACGGAGTTGTTCAGATGAGATAGTTAAGTTCAAGAAGGTGTTGATGAATGAATTTGAGATGACTGATATAGGAAATATGGTATATTTTCTAGGGATGGAGACTTTGTACTCTGATAAGGGTATAATCTTGCATCAATTAAAGTATGAATTTGAGCTTCTAAAAATATTTGAGCTAACAAATTGCAAGTCTTCAATCACACCTGATGAAACAAACCATATTGAGGATGATGATGTAGATGCTAGAACTTTTAAACAGTTAGTGGGATCATTGTGATATCTCTACAATACTAGAACTGACATTTGCTATGAAGTTGGAATGATGAGTAGGTTTATGAACAAAAAAAAGTGGTCACATTACCAAGCTGTTGTCAGAATACTGAGGTACATTAAGGGGACTCTGAAGTATGGAGTTTTGTTCCCTTCTGATGTTGAAGCCAATTCATAGTTGATATGCTATTCAGAATCTGAATTGTATGGAAACAGAGTTGACAGAAGAAGTACTTACGGATATTTCTTCAAGTATCTGGGATGTCCCATTTCTTGGTGTTCCAAGAAGCAACCAGATGTTGCATTATTAACCTGTGAAGCTGAGTATATTGCGGGTGCTTTGACTGCTTGTCAAGATGTTTGGATTCTGAACTTACTACAAGAGCTGAAGATCAAGGTGAGCAAGCCTATGAAGTTGATGATTGACAACAAATTAGCTATAAGCATTGCCAAGAATCCAGTGTTGCATGGAAGAAGTAAGCACATTGACACAAAGTTCTATTTTCTGAGAAACCGTGTTCAAAATGAAGTGCTTGAAGTTGTTCACTGTAACCCTCAGAAGTAGTTGGCAGATGTTCTAACAAAAGCAATCAAGATTGGACAATTTATCCATTTGAGGAATGGAATTGGCGTTGTTGATTTTACATGCCTCAAAAAAATAAGTAGTTATTTCCACATTGTTGAACAATACTCATCAAATGATTCAGTGCCTCTATGCCAAAGATCTAAGTTTCTATCTCATTTTCGTTGTGACCTCAGAACTAGAACGCATACCTAGTGACATACCAATAGTGAATGAGTACCAACATGTTTCGTTGGATGATATCGCAACCTTGTCGCTAGAACAAGAGATTGAATTCTCAATCGATTGTATTCTATTAGCATAACCAGTATTAATGGAACCTTATAGAATGTCCTTAGTTGAATTGAAAGAACTAAAGGCATTGTTAGGAGAATTAATTCAGAAGCACTTTATCAGACCCATTGTATCCCCTTGGGGTGCACTAGTATTACTGGTGAAGAAGAAGGATGGCTATTGTCAACTCAATTAAGTCACCATCAAGAATAAATACAGGTTGCCTCAGATTGATGATTTGTTGGATCACATTCAATAACCAATGTGTTTTCCATAATTGATCTGAGATCAGACTATCACCAAATAAGAATTAAATCATCCTATGTGTCTAAAATAACTTTTCGAACTCGTTACGGGCACTATGAATTTCTAATTATTCCTTTTGGTGTGACTAACACTCTGTCACGGTGCAAAAACAAACAGAGTCGCCATCGAACTTTATTTATTCCCAAAGAGGGAAAGGGAAAATATCGATAAAACCCATGAAAAACAAAAAGAAATAGTCGTCGCAACCAAATCGGATCAGGAGTCGGTTATGCAAGGGGATTATATTAGCACCATTCACATTTGTTGTACTCAACGGGACTCATTTAGTTAGTTCTGTGTAAGAGTTTTAGTATGATATCAGTATGCGATCTTCTGCCTATTGAGTGAGAAACGAGAAAGAAAGAAAGGAAAGACTTAGGATTTTTAATATTAATGTGTCAGACAAGATTTCACAATTCAGCTCCTACGTATCTTCAGGTGCTATGAAGAACTCAAGGCATACGTAGTTCTACTAAAATAGAACTACTGGATTGATTGCTTTTAGAGAGTGATGCTTAGATCGCATTTGAGCGGTTAAACCTATAGTTGCTGCTCGTTCTTGGAGGTTGAAGTCTTTGTTTGTTTCGCGTCGAAATTGATATAGCATACTCTTTTCTGAAAATATTTTCGGGGTCGCACAAGGGCGGAAAACAAGTTTGATGAGTTTGAGTTGATTTTAAGTGGAGACAGGCATTCAAGCAATGAGCTCTACTATAGTATTTAAATGCCCAAAAAGGAAGAGGCCTAAGCCCAATCATTCTCTTTTCATCCAAAAGTTTATTTATGAAAATGTGTGGCAAATTAGGTCAAAGTTCATTAACGGAAGACGATTATTCAGACAGGGATCTCTACTACAGTGTCCAAACAATCGGGAAAGAGAAGGTCGATACTCAATCAATCCTTTTCTTCTATAAGAGAAATGACCTAATTCTGGTAATTATTGTATTTTAATATGGAAGATGAATGTTTGAACATGGAGCTCTACAACAGTATCCTAACATTCGAGAAAAGAGAAAGTCCAAACCTAATTAGCTTCTTCCATTTTTATTGTGAAAAGCTTTAAAAAAACTGAGGGACGACTCGACTTTGGATCAAGTGTCATAAGTTTGATTATGAAAAGAGTTTGGATGTGACGGGGGTTCGTCAGATTCTTTCGCGGTGACTGTTTAGTTTTTGTCTTTGAATTTGTGAGTCGTTTTTGTGATTTGTTGATGTTAGGATGTGTTGGAGGAAAAAGAAGGTTTAGGTTGAAGTTGAGGAGATGGTGTAGATGTGATGTTGTTGTTTCGGTTTAAAGAATGAATAATAAGGACGAATGGCTTGGTGTGAAAATGGAAGATTCAAGGTGAGTTTGTGTATGGTGAAGGGAGGATGAAAGAGGAAGTTGTTTCAAGATCTTGTGTTGTGGTTATGGAGGTGAGTTGTAATAAGTTAGAGTTTCTGCAAAAATGAAATGGAAGGTGGTTATGGAGTAAAGGAGGTGATGGTTTTGTGAGTGAAAGTTTATGATGAGGATGATATATTTTTGCAGAGGAAAAAGAGTGAGTTTTTATGAAAAGCTGAAGGCGTATCAGTGGTGGTTTAGAGGTGAGAGGAAAGAGATATTTTCAATGTTGTATTGTTGTGTTTCAACATGCATACGTGATGCAGAGTAAAGAACAAAAAAAACTACTCCTCCCCCAATGCCATGTGTCCCTTCCTATTGGGGAGGTTAGGGAATATTTTTCTTAATTTTTCTTAGTTTAAAAAGATTGATTCTTAATATAAAGAAAATGCTAAAATTAAAGTTTAAAAATTAGAACAAAATTAATAAAACAAAATAAAATCATATTTAAAATAATAATTAATTCTAATTAAACATATTGATTAATTTGCTAAAAAAATAAAAATGATTAAATTAAAAATGAATAAAAATCGGACATAAAAATGCCCGATAAAATAAATTGGACGCATTAAAATAATCACGCGAAATAATCTTCTTGGAAACATACGGATTTTGATCAAATTTTAAAATAAAAATTGATCGGTTAAAAGGCTCAGACTGATTAAAATGTGATTGAAAAAGTAGTCGAAAAATAAAAACGAGCACATCAAGTTAAACTACGCGGAACGTAGATTAATAAAACTGACGTCTGCAAGTTCAATTTTGAAATTTTTCGCCCGTTAGTTCGAAGTATAGTTGCGAAACGATTCGATCGGTTTGTCTGTTAACCCAAAAAATTATTTCGAGTGACATTTTAAGTGTTATGCGAAACGAAATACATGATGTAACAAGTATAAAATGCAAATGTCTGGTGAATGTGCTGATTCACTAACTAAATACTTATGAATAGACAATCAGATGCAAATAAATCGCTCTTAGACCATTCACTTCTGATTCTCAATAACATTTAAACCAACAAAGATTCAGATGATGACAATACTCTTGATTGTCACTTTCTGAACCTCTGAAAACACAATACGATGGAGTAAATGAGGCATTGAGATTGAGAAATCAAATCTTTTTACTTCTCAATTAACAAATGACTGAACGAATGTCATCAAAATCAGATAAAATACTAGAACTCTCGACTTTTCATCTAAATTCTGATGAATGCTTTTAACTTATGAAATGCACGACAAAATAGATAGATTATACTATATTGATGCAAGTAAAAACTCAAGGTAAATTTTAGTGTATGACACGCTCCAACAATTTTCATGAATTATATGAATCATATCTTTCAGGCTTAACCAGATACATTTGTACATTAATGATCATCTAATTTATTCAAAAAACCCTCTAGAGGATGTCGAGCATTTTAGAGTAGTACTAGAAATTCTACGAGAAAATAAGCTTTATGCTAAGTTCACAAAATGTAATCTTGGTTAATATAAGTGAAATTTTTATGCCATGTAATATCACGAGGACAAGTGGCTATTGATCCATCCAATCTCGAAATAGTGTTAAATTTGGAAAGATCGACCGATGTTTCTGAAGTCACAATTTTTTTAGGTTTAATGAGTTACTGTTCAAGATTTATTATAAAATGCCCATATTATTTTCCTTTAATCCGAATAACTAGAAAAAATATGCCTTTTGTGTGAGATAATAAGTGTGAGCATAATTTCTAGGAACTCAAAAACAAACTAATGACGAATGCAACTGTATTAACTATTCTAGATAGATATGTATTTTTCTAGATATGTATTTTTCTGTCATCCCTATTTGTGAGTGTTTCTAATGGCATCAACATCATAAAAAATACGACCGAAAAAATAAGAGAAAAATAAGAACTTACTTCTTACTTATACTTCAAGACTTGCAAAAAATATTGAAGGTAATTTTGATTTTTTTAAAAATCAAAGACTTGTGAAGAATTTGTGAGTTTTACCTTCTCTAGTGGTTGAGAGTTATGAATTTTGAAAAATGTAAGAATAAGTAAGAAAATGTAAAATTTAGTGAAGTAAAAAGTATAAATTGAGAATTATACTTAAAAATAGAACTTTAAGATTTAATTTGTTAAACATTCATGTTGAATTGATTTTATAATAGTGATGTACTTTATTATTCTTACTTACAATAAATTAAATGACTTAACTAACAGAAACAAAGATATTAATTCAAACAGTTAAAACTTAAAACAACTTAAATCCAACCAACTTTGAGTATATTTCTATTTTTATGGAGAATATGAAAAATCATTTCCCTTCAAATTGATAACTCTTATGTTACAATTTTTTAAATAAAAAAAAAAACATTTACAAATCAACACACCTAATAAGTTGGTCAAGACATAAACAAGTGATTATAAGAGTCAATAACCACAATTACTCTCACATCAAATTTTTTTTCTTTTCCTTCTTATATAGTTTGTATCAAGAATCAAATAATTGTATCAACATTCTTTCATCTATACAATCATATGATGAAATCATGCAAGTGAATATCATCAAAGAATACAACTATTGAGTATTGAATACATTATCTCTTTCCAAACAAGATTGATTCATAGGGTGAAGTTCAATTGTAGATGACATTGCATGATCTTCCATCATGATAACTGATTGTTCACCAATTTGAGAAACTTGGTTTGATTCTTTGGTCATTCTTTGAAACAATGGAGGTGATTCCGCCTTATCATCATACTTATCAATCTTGCAACTGCTACCCATCTTCTCCAATTGAATACAGATTAAACCAAAAAAAAAAAAAAGCATGTTAAAGTTTTTGATGAATTCTTATACTTCTATGAATCAAATGGCGGAGAATGCGTGTTCGTAGATTATTCGAACCTGAGTCACAAGAGTGTAAAGAGGTAAGGTGCTGTAACTGCAAAGCACTTGAACAATTACACTGCATAACATGAAAACTAAGCAGTAAGATAAGAACTGAGAATAAAGAATACATCATATATGATTCTTAGAAGCAATATAAGTTTTTTGTTACCCCATTATAATTCTTGGGATGATGTAGGCGATTTTCTCCATAATGCATGAATCGAATCCATACGTTGACTGCATATAAGCGATAAAAATCAATGTTAGAGATTGACAAAAAGATTTACTAAGTTAAAGGTAAAAGGCGGTTCAATGCACTCACCCAAATCCAAAAGAAAAATGCGATCTCGTAAGCGTTTTGAAACAAAGTGAAGTGAAGTAAGTCGAGGACAATGGCCGGTCGGCCGAACCAAAAGTATTCATCTGATGGCTTGACTCGTTCAGTTGGATGTTCCTTTGCTACCGACTCCTGGCCTAAACGAGTGATTATGTGCTCTAACTTTGCCCCGACAAGAAGTAGTATCTGTTTCATCACCAAGCTGAATATAAGTTTCACTAATATTCCATTCTTAACATAGTAATGTTAACAAAATTACTCGTTTGGAAAGAATCTAGCCACTTACTATCAATGGTAAAAAGGCCAACCAGAAATAAGTGTGCCACCCTGCAGAGAAAAAACGCATATCGGTAGGTATATTTAAAAATGTGTTGTTAAAGAAAACATTGCTAAAGAGAGTTCTCGATTTACCGTCAAGATTCAGCAGCAAAAACAGCACGACAAAGACCCAAAGGTACCAGCTATGGAGGTAGTACAACAATAAAGATTGGTTGGTTAGCTGTAATTAGAGTACATATACTAATTCGTTTAAATAGACTATTCTAAATCTAATGGATCTGATTAATGAACCGAAATCGTAGAAAAACATGTTTGAGACTTTGAGCCCTCACCTTATGCCTACAACTTTTTTGAAGTCGACTTCAAGTGTCCGCATCATGTAATTATGAAAATTAAAATTGGGATCATTTGGATAGTGTTCCTGTAAAAAAAGGTTACAATACAAAGAAAATATATCTTCATGTCAGTCTAAGTAAATACTATGAAGTTAGCTATTTTTTCGAGAGATTAACCGTATATAACTTGACATGATTGTAACCTTGATAAATCCATGCCGCAGTGCAAGGTAGTCGTATTTTGTAATTGAGGAAAAAAATTGTTTGAAAAATGATCTCTGTCAACACAAACCCAATCAACAAAATTTCAAACTATAGGTAAAAGTCGGAATAAGAATAAATAAGGTTCCAAAGAAAACCGCGTAGAAAGTTCTAGGACTTACAAGCCAACCAACTACAGCTGCTTTTCTCCAATACCCCTGAGCATGCTTATTGAAGAACTCGTCTATCTCTAATCTAAGAGTTTCACCTGCAGGTGATAAAAAAAGCTAGAACTTTAGAAAAATCTAAAAAGTTAACTAGTTCATTTTCTTATATATTCATCATCTGGAATTTAAGATTCAAATTATGAAATTACCACTTGAGTTTATTGTCTTCTTCCTTGCATGATCCTCCCAGCTTTTCCACTGGCGAATCTATTTCAGATAAAATACAAACATAATTATGCTGCAATCCATAAATGGACTAATTTTTTTACTAGTAAGCACTATATCATCTTCATAGAGTATATCATATCGCCGATTTATTATTACCCTTGCACCTCCAAGTATCATTGTTGCGACACAGAATACTACATGTACAACGGCCAATACAAAGATGAAAATGTGAAGATGGTGCAATCCTTCCAGCGATAACAGTGGTACCTTCCCCTACTCGGGGTAAAAAAAGGAGGAATATAAATAGAAATCTTATTACATGCTTTCAATTCATGTAAATTCAGTTGCAACGTATAAAATGTGTCGACAATTACCTCTAGTCTACAATGCTGTGAACCAGTATCTGTAGATAAAAGCCTTCTTCTGTTGATTATAGTATCATAGTATATCAGTTCATGTTCTGAACCGTGAGAAGATCCAGGAGACCTCTTGCATGGAAGCATTTGGCTTGCATACTTAGGTGGAATGCAAATGTGGCTTATTAGACCTTGAAAGACAGTTAAGAGAAGGGAAATGAACCCTAAAAGCATCAACTCTGGTAAAAATATCACAGAGATACACATAAGTTAGGGTAAAGAATCATGTTAAAGTAGATTGTGTTTACCATTACTTTTTTTTATTGCCGATTCAAGTTCGTACTTAAAATTCTTTGCATGTCAAAATTGATTAATTTCAAGTTTGTATAAGAAACAACCTTCTTCCAATTTTGATAAGGCTCTATATAATGCTTGCTGCTTTTTCCTCTTTAGGTACTGTAAAATTCGATCCAATAAAAAGCTCATCATAAACAAGACAAGTCATTAAGTATATCAAAGCAATTAAAATGCAAGTACTGTTTTAAATTACTTATTCTTGCTGCCATGAATTGAAACCATAATGCTAAAGAATAGATTTGGAACATGAAGGTCACAGAAATATGAAAGCATGTATGTGCTGATTTACCTTTCCAAGGCCGTGAAGAGCACGCTCAACGCACAGAGAGATGAAAACAATGACAGAGCAAACAACTGCAACAATCCATGTTGGTGTATATTCAAGAGACTGGTTCAGTTCTTCTTCTTCTGCCATGTTCTTTTATCAACACAGTTTAGCAGAGCTATGTGTTGAAGACAATTCTCTTTTTTTTTTCTGTTCAATATATACATGTTGGACAGAAAGTGACATTTGTTAAAGGAAACTATATTCTGCACACTATTGATTCCAGCAAGCAAAGAATGTTTTTCCCTAGAAATCAAGGCATATACACAGCTAAATGGAGTTGGCATAAAAAGTAGAACCAGATTCTGAAGTTCTGATCACGATTATATTATGACAAAAAAACATAACTTGTTTAACACTCATGATACAAAATTTGCTTTTTAGACAGATTTTTTATTTTCTGAGATGAAGTTCTTGTATAAAAGAAGATAAAACAAACTGTGAAGGAGTGGTGTGTTCTTGCTTATGTGCCAAGTTTAGTTTGTTTCTGACATGCCACATGCTAAATAAGAGGATGATTCTTAGCAGTTACAACTATGCTTGTGCATTCATACATATAAAAAAATAGCTCCTACTCTAGTGGCTATTATAAAAAAATATTCTCTTTTCAGGTTCAAGGTTGATTCTCTCATCGTTATTATAAATAGATATTCTCTATTCAAGTTTAAAGTTTTAATTAATATATCTGATCTATATATATATATATATATAATGATCTATATATATAGAATCTCTGCTTATAGTAGTGACAGATATTACAAAAATAGAATGAAAGAGAAAGGTTTTATATGAAATAGAGGTCAAGAGTAAAACAGTAACCACATTAGATGAAATTGTCAAACAATTACAAGCTGTTCAGTTTTCATGTTTAAAGAATACAAGATTTGGTTTTGATACAAATATACTATGTATATCACAAAAAGAAAAATACAAAGAGACACTCTCAAGTACCACTTTATCAAGTCTTAATTCTACTCTCGAGTCACCATTAGCCACACAACCAACTAGATTCACTAGGCCAAGCATGTTGCCTTGTCTTCAAAATTTTCCTTGAACTTTTTTAGTTGAGATATAAAACATCTGAAGTTTTACCAATGCACTCAAGTCATTTATGGGTACTTGCTGTGGAAAAAGATAACCAACGAAATGACACCTTATGGTTTCCATGGTGCTGGAGGTGGTGGTGGTGTTGGAAACATTGGTGGAACAGCAGAGAAAAGGGTGTTTTTGTCAATCGGTATGCTTTTGTCACCTGATAGAGCGACTAATGCTGCTACTAAACCAGCATTTCCAGCAAGTGTTGGCTCTGTGTAGTTGTAGTTTGATCGAACATCGTGGAAACCGTCGTGCCTGTCAGGACCAGCAACCATGGCACCAACAAGTATATTTGGATTTGGCTTTGATGTGTCCCTCCATTTCCATCCACCTTTGCAGTTATATTTAACCTTGTTCTTTGGTATAGATGCACCTCTATGGTGGACATGTTTTGGATAATGATTTCCAAAACCTACAATATAGCTCATTTTCCGTGGATTCTTCCCAAGGATGTAATCAATCTACAAAAATATAACAGGGAAGCAAAAAAGAAAAATTAGCAAAAATGTTGTAGTTATGTCCTGGCAAACTCGCTTAAAGGAGCAGCATATCACATACCTGTGTCCTGGCAAACTCGCGGAGTTTATCGGTTGAATAGAAATTAGGTCCACAATACCACCCAGGGGTGTCGGCGGCATCAAGGTAATCACTGTATAGGGTAGCCAAAAAGGCTGCATTGACTACATATTGGAGAGGCTGAGGCCTACCATGATTTAACTGAATCAAGCCTCCTGTGTGCATAAAAAATACCAACATTTGCATCAGAATAGAAATTGGAAAATCATGAACTCCGGTGTCAAGTTAAAAGCTTTGAAGTAAGAATTTGTTACCTTTGGTTCTGTTAAAGCTTGTGAAAACAGGTAGGTAGGAGCACATGATTATACTCGTCTGATTGTGGAAGGTCCTTAGAATTTCTTCATATGGATACCCAGGACTCAAGAACAACCTCAATCGACTAAGAAGAACCTGAATACAAAATGTCAAAAATCAAATTAGACATGTTTGTCAAAATCAAATTACACGTGCATGCCTTAACAAAAGGTCTCAACAAAATTACCTGTGCACCAGCAAGCTTGTTATCCCAGCTCAGTACTCCATAATCAGGGCCACCCCAGAAAGCACCAGCATGTTTAGCAATACCGGGACTAGTAGCAATCCTAAGGTACGAGTTATTTCCGGTTGCAAAGTACATCCACGCGCCTCCCCAAACAAACTCATCCCAGTAGCCGGTAGAATTGTAGAATGTCGCAGACTCAGCACTACCTGCACTGTATCTGCCTCTCTGATCCCTGGAAAACTTAAAAAGTGTACCGGCACCATGAACAAGTTTCTTGGAATAGGCTTTGTTGTCTTTGAAAACAATGGACGCAGCCGCCAAGGCAGCCGACATTTCTGCAGCAAGCTCCGAACAACTGTGACATTCGGTGACTGGCCTGTTGTAATCAATGTCTTCTGGACGCATCCAGCAGTAGTGATCATTGGGAGTCGTACTTCCATCTGAGGTATCTCCACTCCCAACCTGTCGAAGAATAACGAACACATGAGATCCACAGTCACAAAGACTTCCAATAATCAACAAATTCCTTCTTTCTATGCCACATGATAAACCAATCAACCAAAATAGAATGAAATAAACATAAAATAGAGAACCAAATACAAATGAAAAATCAAAAATTGAAAGCAAGATGGTTGTTTACCTGAGCGGCAATGGTGGTAATGGTATCTGCGGTATGATTGAATGTCTTGAGAAAATAATCGGTACCCCATTTAATGATTTCCTTGACATGATCAAGCTCCCCGGTCGCTTCGTATTTACCACTATACTCAATAACACTCCAACTCAACATAGTGATGGAAAAAGCAGCCGGAAAATTGAACTTGATGGCATCTCCAGCATCATAGTATCCACCAACCAGATCCTTGATTGCAGCAGAAACACCGTCACCCTTTCCATCTTGCATACACGAAGTTCCCCTCCAAGAAACATTGTTATGCTTCGGAAGTTTCCCAGCTGCACAAAACCACAAACACTTATCAATTCAAGATAACAAAAATAAAGACAAGTTTTCATAAAAAAAAATTCAAAATTCACACCATTAGTCCCTACTTGTCAAACAAAATATAACGAATCACAACACAAATCAAGTGAAACAACACAAGAACCCATTTTTCGTCAGAAATCAAAATTTTCACAATTAGTCACATATCAAATTGAGATAACATAAACAAGTTAATTTTTTTTAAATCATCAAAAGATCAAACTTTAGACTATTAGTCCTTATATGACACATAAAATAGAAATGAATCACAGGTCAAATCAAGTAAATTTACACCCACAAATCCCTTTTTCATCAAGATCCATACTTAACACTATTAATCACATATAAAAATTGTTTTTTGTCAAAATTCACATATCGAATTGAGCTAACATAAACCAAAAAAAGAAACTTTTTTCATCAAAAATTGGAACTTCAATCTCATGTTTGACACAAAAAAAAAGTGAGTCACAAATCAAATCAAGCAGAGTAAAACAACATAAAAATCAAGTTTTGAACTATTAGTTAATCCCTATGAGACAAAATGAAGAGATATTTAGTATGAAAAGACAAAAGGGTAATCAGAAAAGGATAAAAATCTAACATTTTTGTGCATTGAAGAACATGAGAGCTTTATGAAGAGCAAGAGTATAATTATCCGGAGGAGGATGTTTATGATGATGGCGAGGAACAGTTTTAACAATAAGAACAACCAAACCAGCAAGAGCAGCAGCACAGAGAATAGTCCCAACAGTCCAAACAAAGATCTTGCGGCTAACAATGATACAACCCAGATCTACATACTTCTTCTTCTTCTTCTGTTCAGTAGGACCCAACAACCAACTCTGTTGAGTTTCATCTAAAGGACGAGACAACGCTGCTCTATCTAGCTCTTGAAGATTCCTACTACGATCTTCATCTGTTGCTGAGTCTGTTGCGTTGATCTCTAATGGACCTCCCCATGGATCTCTTCCGTACATACTCAAAGGCTTGTGTTGTTGTGTCAACTATGAAAATGGAAATTCCACCGACAAATATGATCTCAATAGAGAAGAGGAAAACACATTAATTATTGTTTGGTTTTTCTCTCTCTAGAAGTGGAGTGAGTAAGAGAAAGAGAAATGAGAACTGAGAAATGTGAATGAAGTGAGATGATCTATAAGACCATTTGTGCTGGCTGGTTTTTAGCTGTCTTAGCATCTTATTCTTTTTATAAATAAAAAAATCTGTTTTTATGTGTATAAGAATTAAGCTTAAAACGTGATTTCGATCATGTAACATTTTATTTATTAATTAATAATAAAGTGTATTTCTGCCCTTAATAATTTTTTTCAACTAGATATAATTATGCAAAATTAATAACTAAACAATGTAGTTGGTTATTAAAGTTGTATAGTTGTAGTATTAACTTAGTTTCTTAGATTATTGATGGATGCTTTAAAGTAATTTTAAAAATGGTAACATATTAATTAACAAATGTTATTAAATAACTGTGACATTATTAAATTTGAACTATAGTCATTAAAGAAGTAAAGTTTACTATAAGGAAACTCCATTTTTTTTGGTAGACAAAGTAAATGAGATATTAAAATATGCACACATGGTATTGAAATAACATAATTTGGATTAAATATGTCCATATTAGTTAGTGTATTTTAGTATTTTTTTGGGAAATTGAATATTTTGAAGTAGTTGGATGAAAAGACAAATGTGTTTTGGGTTATTTTGGACGGTAGTGACGGTGCATATTTGCTTAATAATTGGGTAATATTGTAAATCATGTGGGTTGTGGTTTAGCTTTCATAATAGTATTAGTATTTCTTAGTAGCGTTATTGTAATGCAAATGAAAATAAATAAATTAGGTAGAAGACAATGACCAGGCCGCAGATCGAAAGTGACACTCTGTCTATAATAAAACCCAGCACCTTCTTCTTCTAACAATAATAATGAAATTATTATTTTGTTTATTATAATGTTAATTCTCTTCATACAAATGGGGTTGCTTGTTTGGTACCTATATACGTATACTATAGAAATATTTAATATAATCCACCTAACGGTAATATATAAAATGGTAACTGTTCATAGTATATATATGTCATATGCTAAATGAAAGGAAATTATTGGTTTTGTAGTATTTGTTATTAATTTGTTTTAGTATATACTAGTAGTGTTTGAAAAGCTTTACAAAAGAACCAGCCACGAAGGACGGTTCACCTTTTGTTTTCAGCCAAAGGTTTGCCGACACTCAAAGATATTATCCTCCTCCACTATTCTGTTCACTCTCTTTTTCATTCTTTTTCTACGCGTTAATAATGATAATAATAATAATAATAATATTAATGTTGTATACTCTATTCATTCTTGTAAAATATTAGAGGATAAAATTGTTCTACAATTTGTATATTACAAAAAGTTATTTTTAGTTGATTAGACATATAATTAATTAATTAATTAATTAAAAATATGTTAATGGTGATTAATTTTGTATTTTGGTGATTATATATCATCGTGAAAATATTATTTCGACACGAATAAACAACACTCACATTCTTTCTTCAAACTCTGGTGTGGCTTGTTTCATATTCTTCAAACGGGCATGCCCGTCCCGTTTAGGTCCGCCCCGCAAAAACCCGCAAAAAAACGGGGCGGGACGGGGCGGTCATAGTTGAGGATGCGGGCCTAAAACTTAGATCCGCCCCGCAAAAAAGTGAGGGCAGGGCGGGGAAAGCCCGCGGACACTGCACTCTTTAAACCTAAAAATGCAAAAATTTATGTAAATACACGTGCCCGCAAAAAAAAACGGGGCGGGACGGACACATTTGAGGGTGAGGGTCTAAATCCTTGGCCCGCCCCGCACAAAAGTGCGGGCAAAACGGGTATGCCCCGCGGACCGAGCCCGTTTTGCCATATATATATATATATATATATATATATATATATATATATATATATATATATATATATATATATATATATGGTTCTATTCAACTTTGTTTTTGTTTTGTCGTTAATTTCAAGTTTGACATATCGATTTGTTGGTCATGTGTTATTTCTTTTGTTTTGTTTTTCAGTTTTATTTATGTGATTATTTGTGATTATTTATTATGGTTGATGATAAGCATGATTAATTTTATTGGAGCTATATAATAAAAAAAATTGAAAAGAAAGAGAATGTTAAATAATGTTGATGGAATTTTTGTTAAGCTCAAACATAAAAAGATGCAATAGTAGATGCGAAAAAATTGAAAACATAGATGCGAAAAAATTGAAAACATAGGATGCCAGACATTTTGAATATCCTTACATAGATCAATGACTTTGTTTATTGGTCAATAAGTGTGCAACTTCCAAAATGTGATATTATTAAGGAGGTTTGGAGATTGATACTAGAACTCTTAAACTTAATCATATGATCGATACTAGAACACTTAAACTTAATAATTTGATCATTCAGGTATTCTATTACGTCGTGACTAATTTGTGGGATATGTTAAATGTGTAATTATTTGTGTTAAGCATGTTTGTAAAGTATAGAATTTGACTGGGTCAAAGTCGAATATGTTCTATAGAGTAGTAGTTGAATATGCATGTATTCGACAGAAGGTCGAATGCAACTTATAGGAGAAGAAGGTGCACGTATTCGACAGATAGTCAAATACAGCTAGTCGAAGTCATAGTAGCCAATATTCAACAGATTTGGATAACAACTTGTTGAAGTTAGTCAGTTTGAGGTTGTTTGATGTAAGCAATCTCATTACAATCTCATTATAAATAGGGAGGTACCCTGGATTTGTAACAACACAATTCTTCATTCAATAATACATTTTTCTTTCTTTCTCCAAAACCCTAATTTTCTCTCTCAAATTATCTCCTCCCTTTAAATCTTTGTGTGGCAAAATCGTCTTGCAACCAAGGTGTGGTTGAATAACTTGAGTGAAGAGCAATAATCTTAAAACAATTGAGAAAGTGATTGAGTCTTGTTCCATTAAGAATTGTTCTAACATCTAGTATTAGAGCAATGATGCGATTCTTGGGAAGCATATAACAATGACTTCTCATCCAAATGAGCATTTTCCAACAAATCTTCTCATCTTGAATGGCAAGAATTATGATAATTGGTGTAAGAAGATGAAGGTTGTCTTATGCTATCAAGACGTTTTGGATCTTGTGAAGAATGAAGTAACACCAATTAGCGAAGATGTAATGGATGAATAAAAGACTGCACATAAAGATTTGAGGAATAAAGATTATAAAGCCCTCTTTATAATCCATCAATGCGTTGATCCAGACAACTTTGAGAAAGTTGGTGATGTAGACTCATCAAAAGAAGCATAGGACATCCCAGAGAAACCTTTTGGGGGTGATGATATGGTTAAAGATGTGAGGTTACAAACTCACAAAAGAACGTATGAGTTGTTTCATATGGAAGAAACTGAAAGTATGGTTAATTTCTTCACTATGGTAACAAGAATGGTGAATCAAATCAAGACGTGTGGAGAAGTACTGACATCAAGATCGATAGTTGCAAAAATCTTGAGGTCATTACTTCTAAAATTCGATCATGTGGTAGTAACCATAGAAGAACCAAGGGACGTGTCAACCATGAAAAAAGAAGAGCTTCAAGGAACGCTTAAATCTCATGAACAAAGAATTATTGAAAGATCTGCAAGTAAGACGAAAGGTGACGTTACTCTACATGCACAATTAGCAAAAGAAAAGAAAGCCAAAGGAAGTTGGAATGACAACGAAGGTATACGAGGCTACAACAGTTCAGTTGGTAAAAGTTACCAACAAGAAGGAAATTCTTCGAACTAGAGACAACCCATAAACCAAAGCAATCACATAGGTGGTGTTACAGGTATAGGAAAAGGTGGTGGAAGGAAATATGATAAGAGCCATATTCAATGTTCAATTGTCAGAAACATGGTCATTATGCTAATGATTATCTATAAAACAAAAGAAATAATCGAGAAAGTGATGCAAGAGTTGCAGAACACGAAGAATAAGAAGAAGTGTTGTTGATGGTCACAACAAAAGGAGAAGAAATATCCAATGACCAATGGTACTTAGACTCAGGTTGCTCAATACACATGATTAGAAGGAGAGATTGGTTTATCAACATCATTCCCTCGATGAAGAACAAGGTGAAATTTGCAAATGAAAATACTAAAGCTGCTGAAAGTATTAGTGATATTCTAATCATTAGGAAAGATGGCAAACAATCATAATTTCCAATGTATTGTACATATCAAGAATGAAAAGAAAATTTCTCAGAAAAGGAAAAATGATCAAGAAGAATTATAAAGTATTGGTTGAAGATAAGATGATGAGAGTACTTAACTCAGGTGGCAAGTTAACCTTAAAGGAACCTATGTCTCAAAATAGAACCTTCAAGATTGAACTCGGTGTGATGAAGCACAAATTTCTGGAAACTATGGCTAGCAGACATGAATGGATATGGAACTATAGACTTGGCCATTTCAACTTCAAAGACATCAGAAATCTGAAGAGAAGAAATATGGTTTCGGGTTTACCAGAAATCGACATTCCAAATGAAGGATGTGTTCAGGAAAAGCAACATAAGAATATCTTCATCAAAAATGCATGAAGTAAGTCGAAAGCAACCCTTGAGATCATATACTCAGATGTGTGTGGTCCTCTTCAAGTAGATTCAATTAGAGGTAACAAGTACTTTGTTACGTTAATAGATGATTTTAGTCGAAAATTATGAACATACCTAATCAAGAAGAAAAGTTATATGATTGAGGTATTTTCCAAGTTCAGATTTATGGTGGAGAGACAAACTGGTCACAAGATTAAGACTTTGAGGACTGATGGTGGTGAAGAATATGTGTCGAAAGACTTTGATGCATTATGTAAAAGAGAAGGGATTGTGCATGAGGTGGTGCCACCCTACACTCCACAATAAAATGGTACTGTTAAAAGGAAGAACGAGAACATCATAAATATGGTAAGAAGCATGTTAAAAGGCAAGCATTTACCAAATAGGTTATGGGGTGAAGTTGTGTCGATTGCAACATACATATTAAATAGATGTCCAAGGAATAAACTAGAAAGAACCAAACCAGATGAATGTTGGTCTTATGGTTTTTGGTTTGAAGCCTATGATCCAAGAATGATCTCAGATGGTGTATCAACGTTGGTGATCAAAGAAAGGTTTTTCGTTGAGGATAGTCTCAACATATCTGATATGTGATGATCGACTAACCTCCTAGTAGGTTCAATAAATAAAGTATATGGTGGACCTATGTATCTCATTGTTTAAACTAACTCTCATATATAATGATCCTTATAGAAGGACATGCCACAATGTGTCGGCATTCCCTTAAAAGAGGGAAGTTTTATCGAGGCTTCTTGATAATTGAGGTAGAAAACTATTTTAAAGTTGAAACAATCGGAAAACTTTAATTAATCTTATAACATAGTGCATTTAATTCTTGCTCATTAGTTTAAATAATTTTCTCTAACCCAATGGATGAGGTTTTTAATCTTTTATAAAAAAGAGGTGCAAATAAGTTAGACATGGGTGCAAAAAGTGAGATATTCAAAGTCAAATATAGCAAAAGGCCCAAAAAAACACAAAGGAGACTGGTTTACATAAGCCTAATCGATTGGAGCTTTAAAGCAATAAAATGGAGCAATTTGGCATGCATATTTTCAAATCTAATATGAGTAAAACTTGTCCTCAAATTCAATCATATCCATGCATTAATTAAAGTTGCTCAATATCTCTTGAGATTTGATCACCCAAACAATTAGAACCTTAACCAAATTGATCAGGCAACCACTTTTTGAAAGATTTTGCTTTGATTTTGATCATGCACAATTTCCATTGATTACTTACAATGTCTACACGCTCAAACTCATCAGAGGCTACGCTATAAATAGGTAACCTTCTTTCATTCCTTTGCATCTCATATTTTATTCTCTATTCTTGTTTTTCTGTGGGTCTTTCTCTCTCTCGCCATAAGTATCATTGTGGTCTCATCAAAAAGCAAAAAATATAGATAAACCTCAACAAGAAATGTCTTTAGCACTGACATAATAGAGAGAAATCAAGAGAGGAAGATGATGATCCACCGAAAAGTGATCCAACCATGGTTCATGGAGGAAATATTCATAAAGAGCTACAAACCATATATATGTTAAGGATCACTAATGGAATTCTTCATTAAGGCATCTGATAGAATTGTTCCAAACTTGTGAAGGAATTTTATTCAAATTTATAAATTTTTGGAACATCTTTGAGATCATCCATAAAAGGAGTCAAAACAGGTATCCACAAACATCAGTTTGTTAGGATGTTTAAGTTACTATTCCAAGGGACATCCTACATGTATGAAAGGTCATTATGGAATAAGAAATTCAAGTGAACCATTGCTTTAAACTCCCTTTTTATTAACCATATGGAGAAAAGAAAATTTCCTATGAAGTCAATCTTTTTGAAATCAAGAGTTTCTGTCACCCACTACCTCCTAACAAGAATTCTCCTACCGAGGAACGCTAACCTTAAATTTGTCATCAGAGATGATATTGTCCCTCTTTGGCTTTTAACGAAAATATTCAAACCAACTGAAGGAATATTTCTCCATATGATCACCTCTAAAGAAAATCAGTCAGCGGGACTTCCATATGGAGAAATAATCATTAAACTCTTGGGTGCTTTCAACATCGATACCATGGGATAAATAATATGGTCATCCAACAATGGGATCAATTAATAATCCATTAGGAATATGAAGATTAACATCAAACATGTAAAATTAAAGGATGGCTCACTAGATGAATAAGAAGACTTAGAAGAATCAGAAGACACGACAATCAACAAGATCATGGAAATATGTTAGAATTTGGCTTATGATATGGCAGATATCAAGACGATCATTTCAAAGAAAGATGATACTTATGGAAACGAGTAGTATCACTTATTTGTCTTAGCTTCTAAGTGTGTTTTCCATTTTCACTTTATTTTTAATTCCTACACTTTCTCGTTTTCTGTACTTCGATTTAGTATGATTTGTATTAATAAAATAGTGTTTTCCCTTTTCTAAATGATTATATGACTATGTGTGCATATTTAATTTTTGCAATGAATCTTTTTTACCCGCCTTATTTATCATGACAAAGAGGACCGGTATAGAGTATACTTTTTACTTAATTAAGGGGGAGTGTAACCACTTCACACACACACACACACACACATGAAGTGGTACTCAACGGATGTGAGTGGATGCGAGGGAACCATTTAGTTATATTTGCGAATAAAATGTTAGCTTACGTTATTTGTTTTCTTCGACTACTAAAAAGTTTAAAAGGAAAAAGAAAAGGGTCGCAAAAAGGTTTTCATTAGGGTGTTTGACAAGATTGCGTGTCTTGCTCCTATGTATCCTCAGGTGAGATGAGGAATTCAAAGCTACGTAGTTCTGGGCAATACAAATATGTTTTTGGGTTTTTTGTTATAGTGTTTGACAAGACATTGGAATCTCTCTCCTGCGTATCCTCAAGTGTGATGGGGAACTTAAAGCTATGTAATTCTTGGTAGCAAATGAGTTTTTGTTCATTGATTTTAGTGAATGGATGTTTAGGTCATATTCCAGCGGTTAAACATTTGCTTGTATGCTCGCGCATGGGAGGCTTAAGTGTTTGTTTGTATTGAGGTAGAAAGGATCATGTTCGATCGTGTTCCAGGGGTTAAAATGTTGCTTGTATGCTCGCGCATGGGAGGCTTAAGCCTTTGTTTGTATCGCGGTAGAATAGATAAAACATTGTTCGTCTATGAAAAGGTTTTTGATCGTGCGAGGCGAGAAAAGATAAGTTTGATTGGTTGAGTATGTTTTTGAGTGGATGATGAAAGCTCAAATGGTCAAGCTATACGACTTGTATCCATATAATTGGGGAAAAGAGTGTATGAGTGGATTTCTCTTCTAGTAGTATGTTTTGATTGATGTCAAAACTAGAACACTTAGTGTTTATGTATATTGGACGATATCCTCTTAGTCTAGGTGTGCATTTTCATGTCTAGGAGTGCATAATCATCCTAGAATAATTCTTATCCATTTTGAGTCATTTCTTAAGTAAAAAATACGGTTATGTGTCAAAATGAATTTATAGGTTGATTCATGAAAGCCACGGGTCGACTCATATTGCACCAAAAATTTGGAAAAATTTCATAAAACCTTTATGGACAGTATAGGTCGATGCACCCGTGTTATAGGCCGACTCCTAGAAGATTTTTTTCTTCTATGATCCAACGCATGGCTTTATAGGTCGACTCATAATTCATGTTTTCAAAAATCATATCTCTCTGGACTTCATGCATCAACGAATGAAGTTCAATAGGTTAAGTCATAGCTACTTTTTGCTGAAAAATTATGTTATTCTTTGCACGGAATTTATGTTATCACTACTACAAATAACACTTTTAACGTCGCAAGAGAAAGAGATGTAACATTGGTTACTAAAGGATGTAACAAAGGGAGACATGAAAAAAATCCACTTAACACCTCGGTTAATGAAAAACTAAGAGGTAAAGTTATTTGATCATGGGTTCAAACCCTAACATCTGCATTTTTATAATTTACAAAGTTGTATGGTGCGTCCAACATAAAATCTCGATTTTATTTAAAAATGGAGGTAATAACCATATATTATTATGTCGTTTTTATTTTTAAATCGAGGGGTGAATATTTTTTTACACTTTCTTTTTGTACCTGAATTACAAAACCATATCACAGAATACAAAATTGTATTTTGCATATTTCTGAAACAGAAACATTGTACCTGCATTGCATAACCATATCACAAAAGAACAATAATTTACACCAAATTCAAATCTAATATTGGACAAACCTTATAATTTTACAAAAAAACTAAATCAAATGATTAACCAACACAAGTAACCAAAATGGAAAGTCTTGTAGGTTGTCTAAAATTTTTATGCTAAAATCTGTCACCGATCATTAAACACCTATAATTTGAACAACAATTTAAACCAATTAGGATAATCAACAACAATATTAACTAATTAGTAAAAGGAATAAAAAAGAGTAAAATGAATATTGATAAACTACTAAGTGATATAAAACATTTACTTACTAGTTTTCCCATATTCCCTCTTTATGATCACGACGAATAGTATGCACATCATTTTAATCATTTTCTTCATATGATTGACGTACATGTGTTTCGAAAAAAGGGGTCTCATAGTTAAAATCTTGATTTTCATCAAGAATATATTTTCCTTGAAGTACAACTGACCATATAATATTAGAAGGATCGGTGACATAAAAAAATTGTTTCGCTTGGGTTGCCATGATGAATGGTTCGTTCTTATAAGTGGCATTTCGAAGATCAACTTGTATGAATCCCAATTCATCGGTTTCTAAACTAGTGTTACTGTCAATCCACTTGAACTTAAATAAAGGCACTTTAAAAGAAACATAATCAATCTTCATATTCTTCACAATGAACCCAAAGTACGCTCTAGATGCTAGTACATGATTATTATCTTTTGCACTAGAGAAGTACATGGATTCAACTTCAAACATAACTCCACTATTTTTCATGGTACTATGATCAACCTTTGATTTTGTATATAATGAATATCTAGTAATTTCGTATTCACTTCAAGTGATAACATTAAGCTTAGGCATACGTGACAACCATTTAATTATCTCTGGTGCACAAGTACTCTCTTTAGAAACACTTTTATTAAACCTAGTTATGAAAGCTTTGTTATGCTCTGTCAACAACCATTTTTCATTCATCCGAGGGTACTTTTCCTTTATAAGACTTTTACGAACGATTAAGTGAGGTTCAACTTCAGCCAGGTTATTCAATATGTTAGGCCTGTGCTTTTATCATTGGCAGCAATTTTGTTAAAACATGTATCATAGCAAGATGTTGAGCAAGATATCGTGACATGTTGATCATACATCTTTGCATGTTTTGTTTTACTTCTTGGAATAATTATTTTATTATGATATATCTGAAGATTCTCTGAATATTCAGCTGTCATATTTGACTTTCCAAGAAGGTTTTTTTTAGGAACTCTTATTTCGTTTCCAGTTGTGCACTTCTTTTATAAAAAGGGATATTAAGGCATTTTAAGGAAACATTAGATCAGATTTGATATGATTATGTAGAAGATTGTGCATAATTGATGTCAAAACATTTAAGGAAACATTTGATTTGATTATGCAGAAGATTGTGTAAACTGGATGTCGAAACATTTAAGGAAACATTTGATTTGATTTTGCAGAAGATTGTGTATACTGGATGTCGAAACATTTAAGGAAACATAAGATTTGTTTCTGCAGAATGGATGTCAAAACATTTAAGGAGACATCAGATTTGATTATGCAGAATGGATGTCAAAACATTTAAGGAGATATCATATTTGATTATGCAAAATGGATGTCAAAACATTTAAGGAGATATCATATTTGATCATGCAGAATGGATGCCAAAACATTTAAGGAGACATCAGATTTGATTCTTCAAAATAGATGTCAAAACATTTACGGAGACATCCGATTTTATTTGATCAAATATTATACAGAACAGATGTCAAAACATTTAAGGAGACATTAGATTTCATTTGATCAGATTTCATTTGATTTGATTTAATCTGATTTGATTTGATTTGATTTGTTTTGGATCTGCTGATTTTTATGCCTAAGCCCGTGCTTACCAAAGGTTATTCAAAGAGGACGTTACTAAACCTAATTGACAGAAGAGAAAGCTACACTTGAGCATTGGAAAAATAGGGTTTTTGTTGTTTTTGTTGTTTCTGAGTCATTCTAGTATCTCCTTGATACTTGAATTGGACTAAGTTTATTGAGTTGTAATTCTGAATCACTCATGAGCTTTTAAGAAAGAGTGTATTATGTTTCATTGGAAGTGTGTCTTCTGTTTTTTGATTGTTTTCATTAATTATCATTATTGTATGATTGAAGGGAAGTGAGAGGGGTCTCATATCTAGGAGAGTCTTAGATAGAAATTCTAAGGGTAGTGATTAGGTGAGAAGTTTGTAAAACTAGAGGTTGTTTAGAACTTCAAACTAATACTATTATAGTGGATTTCATTCCTGACTTGGATACCCTCAAATGTAGGTGATGTTGCACCGAAATGGGTTAATAGTTTAATTTTGTTATTTACTTCCTACGTTTTACACTACAATTGTTTCTGGTGTGACATGTCCTGAACCTGGTGCCGTGACATCGTATATGACATATGTTATATGCTTACTATTATTATTGTGTGAAGTCCTGATATTAGTGTAGTGACATCGCATACGACATCTAATACCTGTGTACCAGAATTTCAATTAGCATCAGAGCAGGCACCCTGCTCTGTTTTGGGTGAGCTATAGGGAGATACTTCCGAGTACCATGGAAGGAGGATTTGTTAACAGACCATCCATCTTAGATGACACCAACTATGACTATTAAAAGGTATGTATGGTGGCATTCCTAAAATCAATGGATAACAAGACTTGGAAAGTTGTCATAAAGGGTTGGGAACGTCCTATTGTGAAGGAAAAAGATGGGAAAGTTACTACAAACTTGAAGCCTGAAGAGGATTGGTCTAAGGAAGAAGATGAACTAGCTCTTCGAAACTCCAAAACATTGAATTCTCTATTAATGGAGTTGACAAAAACATATTCAACTTAATAAACACATGTATTGTCGCCAAAGATGCATGGGAAATTCTCAGAACCACCCATGCGGGCACATCTAAAGTGAAGATGTTTAGACTTCAACTTCTCACTACCAAATTTGAGAAGCTAAAGATGAAAGATGATGAGAGTATTCATGATTTTCACATGAATGTTCTTGAAATAGCAAATTCATCTAGTGCCTTAGGAGAGAAGATGTCAGAAGAAAAGATGGTTAGAAAATTTCTCAGGTCCCTACCGAAGAAATTTGACATGAAGGTCACAACTATTGAAGAAGCACAAGACATTTACAACATGAGAGTGGATGAGCTTATTGGGTCACTTTAAACTTTTGAATTGGCCATCGGTGATAGATCTAAAAAGAAGAATAAAAGCATAGGTTTTATCTCCAATACTGAGGATGAAGAGGATCAATATAACTTGGAGACTGATGAAGGAATTTCTAATGCCATTGTGCTTCTTGGGATGTAATTCAATAGGGTGTTGAAGAAAATGGATAGGAAGTCAAGACCTGATGTCAAGAACATGTCATTCGACATTAGTAAGAACAATGATTCTCAGAGAAAAGAAAGAACAGAAGAAAAGCCCAATCAAGGAAAAGTTATTCAGTGTCATGAATGTGAGGGTTTTGGTCACATTAGATCAGAATGTCTCACGTATCTCAAGAAATAAAAGAATGGCTTGTCTGATGATTCTGAAGGTGAAACTGATGATGAAACTGCTAAGCATGGTACATCTTTCAATGGTAGATATGAATCTGATGAAGATTCTTATGATGAGGATGTCTCTTGTGAAGAATTGGTTGTTTCCTACAAAGAGCTTTGTGTAAAAAATGAGGAGGTGTGTAAGACAGGAGAAGCACATAAGAGAATCATAACTCAACTATAGGTTGAAAAAGAGAAACTTTTATCTACTGTGATTGATATTGAAAATGAGGTAACTCTATTTACTTCTAAACTTGAAAAACATGACCAAATCCATAAGAATGTTGAACAATGGGTCTGATATGCTAGATCAATTCTTCTGGTTGGAAAATGGGTTGGAAACTTTAAAGGTATAGGTTTTAATTACCAATATCAAAATAAACAAGGAAAAAACCCTGTGACAAAATTTATTCCTCCATAAAGGAAGTATGAGTCCATGATGTCCGGCCAAATGATATAACATCCTGCCAGAAATCAGGAAACTCAAACTAAAGTCAAGTTTTTGCCTTGGAAATATCATTATTATGGTAAATATGGACATATAAAGCCTTTCTGCTACAAATTGTATGGTTATCCAAAACATCCAACATATATTACGGCTAATCATGTAATGATTAAAACTATAAAGGAGTGGAAACCTAAGGTTGTTCCACATGAAACTACTTGTTCTTCCACATGCCTAATGTCCAAGGAAGATGAAGTCAAGTTGTGGCACCAGAAGCTTGGACATCTGAATCTCAAAGGGATATCTCTTGGTTAGTCTACAAACAGTAGATCTTACAGGGTATTTAACTACAGAACCAAGGGCATGATGGAATCCGTTAATGTTGTGGTTGATGATTCAATTATTGTAAAAGGGATTGATGTCAATGAAGATTTTGGAACATCATCTCAGCATACTGATGCTTCAGAAAATATGGAAGATATTGAGTCAAACATTGAGCCATCAAGGAATGAATTAGATGCTTCTGCTGACATCTGAGTTGTTTGATTTTATATTTTTTTGTAGGCATTTACCCTGAATATTGCACCTCTGTGTGCCATGGTTTGTACCTCGACCTCACATGTTCTACTACTGCTTTGCTCTATTGTTTTATTGTCATTGATGAATGTTTGCTTGGTTTGTCATATTCTGGCTAGAAATGGGGAGTAGGTAGTGTAAAGTTATGCTAGTTGTGCTCTTGATTTTTTTTGTATTCTCTATGTGAAGGTCATTTATTTGAGGGTAAGTATGTTTCCTGTATGACATGGGAGTTATTTCTATGTTGCTAATCATGACATTTAGGGGGAGTTTGATTTTTTTTACCTAGGTTGTTGTGTACTTGTTGTGATGTCAGACATAATGTCTTGACATATTGTTTCAGAGAATTCTATTTGTGCTTAGGTTGTTGTGTACTTGTTGTGATGTTAGATAGAATGTCCTGACATTTTGTTTCAGAGATTTTTGTTTGTGCTTAGGCTGTTGTGTGCTTGTTGTGATGCCAGACAAAATGTCTTGACATTTTGTTTCTGAAGGAGGCTTGTAGTGTGAGAGTTTACTTCTCTCTATGTCTTTTTTGTGAGGCTATGTTTCTACTACTTATTTATGATGTGTGTGCCTCTGATATGTCTTGGTGTTATACCAAGTGTTTGGTTGTTTGGTTTTCGTGTTTGTGATTATTTTTGTTGTTTTATCTTTTCTACAACTATATGATGCAAAGGTAGTTTTAGCCAAAATTTTCCAAAGGGGGAGATTGTTAGGTTTGTGCTTTTATGATTGGCAATAATTTTGTTAAAACATGTATCATAACAAGGTGTTGAGCAATATGTCATGACATGTTGATCAAACATCTTTGCAGGTTTTGTTTTACTTCTTAGAAGACTTACTTTATTATGAGATATCTGAAGATTCTCTGAATATTCAACTATCATATCTGACTATCCAAGAAGGTTTTTTTAGGAACTCTTGTTTCGTTTCCAGTTGTGCACCTGTTTCATAAAAAGGGATGTTGATACATTTTAAGGTAACATTATATCAGATTTGATTTGATTATGCATAAGATTATGCAGACTGAATATCGAAACATTTAAGGAAACATTTGATTTGATTCTGCAGAAGATTGTGCAAACTGGATGTCGAAACATTTAAGGAAACATTTGATTTGATTTTGCAGAAGATTGTGTATACTGGATGTCGAAACATTTAAGGAAACATTAGATTTGATTTTGTAGAATGGATGTCAAAACATTTAAGGAGACATCATATTTGATTATGCAGAATGGATGTCAAAACATTTAAGGAGGCATCAAATTTGATTATGTAGAATGAATGTCAAAACATTTAAGGAGACATCAGATTTGATTATGTAGAATGGATGTCAAAACATTTAAGGAGACATCAGATTTGATTCTGCAAAATGGATGTCAAAACATTTAAGGAGATATCAGAATTGATTTGATAAAATATTATACCGAACAAATGTCAAAATATTTAAGGAGACATCATATTTGGTTTGATTTGATTTGATTTGATTTGTTTTGGATCTACTGATTTTTATGCCTAAGTGAAGCTAGCGGAAATATACTCGAACACATCACACGCTCGAACATACAATAGAGTCGCCATCAAATTTTAGTTATTCCCAAAGGAAAGGGAAAATATTGATAAAACTCGAGGGAAAGAGATAACTGGGTAAGGAAGTCGGTTATGCATGGGGAACGTATTAGCACCCCTTGTTGGTGTAAGCCCTAGAGGTCAATACTTTTGGTACTTGTATCAAATTATTTAAAGACATTTTCTTTATTATGGTTGATTAATAAAGTCCCTGGAATAGATAGTCCGTTTAATGTATTAAGTGTGACTTAATCATGAGAACGCATTAAACATAAGGACACTATTCTTAAAGTATCCGTAGTCGAGCTTTAGTGTGAAGTGGGATAACATTAAAGCATTAAGACTATTATGTTTGTAGATTGATGATCACATCTCATGGATCATGGATAAAGAGTTATCAAGTCTTAAATATAGGTATGAATATTAGGAGTAATATTTATACCGGATTGACCCGCTATGAGAATACTATATAGAAAGTTATGCAAAGTGTCATAAGTTATTCTCATGGTGATAATAGTGTGTACCACTCTTCGACCTGAAACCACTATGGATCCTAGATATAGAGTCGAGTGCTTTGTTGTTGATCCAACGTTGTCCGTAACTGGATAACCATAAAGACAGTTGATGGGTACTCCACAAAGCATGCTAAGGGACATGAGTGTCCTAGATGGAATTTGCCCATCCTGCGTAACAGGATAAATGTCTATGGGCCCAATATTGAACTGGACAAGGATGACACGGTCTATACCTTGTGTTCAATATAGACATAAGGGAAAAGGGGTAATTATACACATAATTATTATCACAGGAGGTTTTGTCAGATCACATGACATTTTCGTGACTTGGGTAACAGTGATGTGTTGCTAGATACCGCTCACTGTTTATTATGTTAAATGCGTGATTTAATATAATTACCAACGCCGCGAAAACCTATAGGGTCACACACAAATGACGGATTGATGAGAGATAGAATAATTAAGGAACATCGTAAGGTACGGTGTACTTAAGTAGAATACGAAATATGGTAAGGTACCAAATACTTAAGTGATTTTGGCATTTTATGAGATATGGGCCAAAATGCACTTAAGTGGGCTTTTTGGCTTGAAGCCCACACAAGTGGTTCTATAAATAGAACCCCTTGGGTAGAAGCATTGTAACTCACTGAGACAGAAAACACAACTGAAGAGTTGGAATTTCGTATCTCTCTCTCACTCAAAGCCTTCATTCATAACAGCTAGCACTGTGATTGAAGGAATCCGTTCGTGTGGACTGAGTAGAGACGTTGTCATCGTTCAACGTTCGTGATCGCCCCGTGGATCTGTATCAAAGGTTTTGATCATTATCAGAAATCTGCACCAAAGGTTTGAATCGCCACAAGAGGTAACGATTCTATCACTGATCATGCCCATTCGTAAGGATCACTAAATGGAGAAATTTTTAAATTCCGCTGCGCCTTGGATGGCAATTCTCCTACAGTGGTATCAGAGCCTGGTTACGAAACCATGAATCTGATAACTGTTTTTGTTTTGTAATAATATGATTAAAGACAGAATGAATCAAAGGTTAAATTGAGATCGATCAAGTTACATATATGTGATATATGTAATCCTGATGCAAAATACATTATATATGATATAGTGTTCTCGTTTCGTTCATTCAAACCCTCAATGATTGTTTTCCTTTGAGCGATCAATGGTTGTTTGCTTCTTGATCCGACATTAGTATGGTGAAGCAATGACGTGTTGATCAATCATACTGAATTAACAATTGAGATGTGTTTGACGGTCTGAAATTGGTGCATCAGGGTTAGTAACGGCACAAGGGTTGTGTTGTCAGAGAGTTATGCGATTGAGGTTTGACTGCACAAGAGTTGTGCGTTCTAAACACTTTTTCGAACAGTGTTAACCGGTTAACGCAATACGAAATAAATTTTTTAATTTTCAAACAGTGTTAACCGGTTAACGTATTTGGTTAACCGGTTAACGCAAGGCGGAAAACAGTTTTCCAAGAAATTTTTCAACAGTGTTAACTGGTTAACGCATATGGTTAATCGGTTAACGCAAGGCAGAAAAGAATTTTCTAAAAGTTTTCAAACAGTGTTAACCGGTTAACGCATATGGTTAACCGGTTAACGCAAGAAAAAATTCACCCGTTCGGCTAGAAAACGTGCTTTGAAGTATCAAGTGTTGATACGAAAAACGACGTCAATTTTAAATGAATTGTTCATTAAAATTTTCGAGCAGGGGCGCTGCCCCCTTGACCACCGTCCGCTGAACGGGCAGCGGAACACCCGTTCCCGCTGTCCGGGCAGCGGACCCCCGGCTAACTCTGCGTAGTGTGATCGGTCGTCGAAATTTAATTTGATTTTAATTAATTAAAGGAATTAATAATAATAATAAAGTGTTTATTATTGTCTTGTGGTGATCGGTTATGGCCTTAGTTTTCCTTTGTTTTGTTTTGGGTTTTTTAAAATACGACCTGCGTGTCGTGCCTCTCTCTTAATCTCCCAAATGTAACTTCTTTTCTCATCTCACTCCCTCGTATGTAAAACGAGTTTCTTTCATGTAATGTAATGATATGAAGAAAGCAAAGAAGTCAGTGCCAAAGGAGGACAACCTTGAAGATCTTGCTTGGAGAAACTTAGATCGTTGTAGGTTAGCTTAGGTTCTCTCATTGGCTTGGGAGAACAATTGCGCTAGGGGCCATAACTGTTTCATTATGTATGTATGTATGTTGATGCATGTGAATGTATGTTGATGCATGTGAGAGACGGTTTATATGATAAACAAGCCGGTGAGATCAGAAAAATTGCAATTCCCTCAAATTAAATATTAAGTTTATGCTTTCCAAGTTTTAACACTCATCAAGACTAGTAATGGATAATGTAGGTTTCGCCTACGCGAGGTGCATGATCTATATATTAGTAAAGTGCGATGGGATAATTGTAATATCCAACTGTTAAAACAATGGGTCAAACTTAACTAAACAAATTATGAGAATATTATATATGTTTGCTTTCCAAGTTTTAGCACTCATCAAGACTGGAATCGAATAATGTAGGTTTCGCCTACGTGAGGTGCATGTTTTGTATTAGTTAAGGTGCGATGGGATAATTGTAATATCCAACTGCTAAAACGATGAGTCAAACTTGATTATAATTTTCTTATATATGTTTAGAAGCAAGAGTTGGGAATAATCCATATGATGGATTTGAATAAGGAGTTATTCACCAAACTGAAATTTTCGAGAGTTGTATGAGATACAATTGGAAGGAGTTCCTACCTAAATAACCTAGTTTTGTGTAATCCGCCTACATGGACTTAGAACGAAGTGAAATATGGATCTCGACCCACTAGAAAATCTTCCAACGGGATTTTCCGAATCAAATGATGAGGGTCATTTGTTTTGAGTAAAATAGTGGGAGCATATTTAATTAAAGGCCTAATTGAATATGTTAATGATACTTATATTTTCATTAATCCTTATGTAGATTACCATGACAGCAAACACCTCTAACAACGTCCTACGATCAATCCTTGATAAGGAAAAATTGTCCGGGACAAATTTTCTAGATTGGCACCGAAACCTGAGGATTGTCCTCAAACATGATAAAAAGTTGTATGTCTTGGAGACACCTGTTCCTGAAGAGGAACCTCCTAGTTCTGCACCTAAGGCAGAAAGAGATGCTTATAAGAAGCATGTCGATGATGCCAATGAAACTGCTTGTCTCATGTTGGCTACCATGAACTCAGAATTGCAAAAGCAACATGAGAACATGTCAGCATTCGATATGATCGAACACCTGAAGTTGCTCTATCAAGAGCAAGCAAGGCATGAGAGGTTTGAAGTTTCAAAAGCCCTTTTTCAAAGCAAGTTAGCTGAGGGAGCCCCTATAGGTCCCGATGTACTCAAGATGATTGGGTATGTGGAAAACCTTGAGAGATTGGGTTTTCCCCTCGAAAAGGAACTTGCAACTGATATTATCTTGCAATCGTTGCCAAATAGTTTCAGTCAATTTGTCCTAAATTTCAATATGATTGATATGGACAAATCTCTTCCTGAACTGCTCGCCATGTTAAGAACTGCCGAGCAGAATCTGAAGTCAAAAAGGAAGTCCATTCTGATGATCGGAAATGGAAAGAGACAGAACAAAAGGCCCACTAAGCAGAGTGATAAGGGGAAGGGCAAGGAAGTTGCCAATCCCAGACCCACTGCTGCTTTGAAGCCTAGTGGAGGCATAGCAAAAGAAGGCACCTGCTTCCATTGCGGTAAGACCGGACACTGGAAGAGGAACTGCCCAAAGTACCTGGAAGATAAGAAGAATGGAGTAGAGACTTCAACTTCAGGTATTTTTGTTATTAATTTATCTACTTCTGCATCATGGGTATTAGATATTGGGTGCATTTCTCACATTTGTACAAATGTGCAGGAACTAAAAAGGAGTAGAGATTTGGCAAAAGGTGAAGTCGACCTACGAGTTGGCTATGGAGCAAAGGTTGCTGCTTTAGCCGTAGGAACTTTTGTATTGACTTTACCTAGTGGTTTAATAATTCAGTTAGAGAACTGTTATTATGTACCTGCAATTAGCAGGAATATTATTTCCATTGCTTGTTTGGACAAGTTTGGTTTTTCATTTATAATAAAGAACAATTGTTGCTCAATTTATTTGAATGATATATTCTATGCTATTGCACAAATGAACAATGGACTATATGTTCTTGATCTTGAAATGCCTATTAATAACATTAATACAAAAGGGTGAAACCTAACGAGTTCAAACCAACTAGGTAAGAATATTAAAACTCTTCGATCAGATCGAAGTGATGAGTATTTAATCCTAGAGTTTGATGACCATCTGAAAGAGTGTGGGATCCTATCCCAACTTACTCCTCCTGGAACATCCCAATGGAAGGGTGTATCTGAGAGAAGAAATTAAACCCTGTTGGACATGGTCCGATCCATGATGAGTCACACCAATCTTCCAAACTCCTTTTGAGGACATACACCATTGACATCAGCTTACACACTTAACCGTGTTCCATCCAAAAGGTTGAAAAGACGCCATATGAGATATGGAGTGGTAAGAGACCACATATGTCTTACATGAAGATTTGGGGTTGCGAAGTTTATGTGAAACGACAAATTTCAACTAAGCTTGAGCCCAAATCTGACCAATGCTTATTTGTGGGGTATCCTAAAGAAACAAGAGGATATTACTTCTACAGTCCTTCTGAGGGCAAAGTGTTTGTCGCTCGAACTGGAGTTTTCCTAGAAAAGGATTTTAATTCCAAAGGAACCAGTGGGAGGAAAGTAGAGCTTGAAGAAATTCAAGAATCACAAAGCATCGATACACCTATGGAGGAATTAGAGCAGGAAACACAAGTAGTTGTGTAAGAGCAACCTGCTCAAGTAGAACAAGACCAGCGTAGGTCAGGCAGGATACGTCACCTACCTGAGATATATGGGTATCTGATCAAGGTGATGTATTACTCATGGGTCAAGATGAGCCTGTGACCTACTCATGGAATCTTCGCCTTGATGAAACAGTAAAACTGTATGGATTCATCAAGAACGAAGATGAGCCTTGTGTCTATAAGAAGGTTAGTGGGAGCATGATCGTATTCCTGGTATTATATGTAGATGACATATTACTCATTGGAATCGATATCCCTACCCTGCAACAAGTAAAGTCTTGGTTGGGGAAATGCTTTTCTATGAAGGACCTGGGTGAAGCAGCCTATCAGAATCTATAGAGATAGATCATGAAATGCTTGGCCTAAGTCAGAGTACATAGACAAAGTGCTGAGACGCTTTAATATGAATGATTCCAATCTGGTTATGTGTTTTGCTTAAATGGTGGCACTGTGAGCTTGAAAAGTTCAACGCAAGATGCAGTTGCTGATTCTACAACTGAGGCCGAGTATGTTGCTGCCTTAAGTGCAGCAAAGGAAGCTGTTTGGATCAATAAACTTGGCATAGTCCCTAGCATTATGGATCCCATTGGTCTCTATTATGATAACAATGGTGTTATCGCACAAGCTAAGGAGCCTAGATCTCACCAACGATCCAAACACATACTTAGACGTTGTGTGAAAATATGTAAAGTACCTACACTTGACAATGTTGCTAACCCACTGATAAAGCCTCTTGCGCAGCAGAAGCATGATGGCCATACTAGATCAATGGGCATACGGGGTATGCCTGATTGGCTCTAGTGCTAGTGGGAGATTGTTGGTGTAAGCCCTAGAGGCCAATACTTTTGGTACTTGTATCGAATTATTTAAAGGCATTTTCTTTATTATGGTTGATTAATAAAGTCCCTGGAATAGATAGTCCGTTTAATGTATTAAGTGTGACTTAATCATGAGAACACATTAAACATAAGGACACTATTCTTAAAGTATCCGTAGTCGAGCTTTAGTGTGAAGTGGGATAACATTAAAGCATTAAGACTATTATGTTTGTAGACTGATGATCACATCTCATGGATCATGGATAAAGAGTTATCAAGTCTTAAACATAGGTATGAATATTAGGAGTAATATTTATACCGGATTGACCCGCTATGAGAATACTATATAGAAAGTTATGTAAAGTGTCATAAGTTATTCTCATGGTGATAATAGTGTGTACCACTCTTCGACCTGAAACCATTATGGATCCTAGATGTAGAGTCGAGTGCTTTGTTGCTGATCCAACGTTGTCCGTAACTGGATAACCATAAAGACAGTTGATGGGTACTCCACAAAGCATGCCGAGGGACATGAGTGTCCTAGATGGAATTTGACCATCCTGCGTAACAGGATAAATGTCTATGGGCCCAATATTGAACTGGACAAGGATGACACGGTCTATACCCTATGTTCAATATAGACATAAGAGCAAAGGGGTAATTATACACATAATTATTATCACAAGAGGTTTTGTCAGATCACATGACATTTTCGTGACTTGGGTAGCAGTGATGTGTTGCTAGATACCGCTCACTGTTTATTATGTTAAATGCGTGATTTAATATAATTGACAACGCCGCGAAAACCTATAGGGTCACACACAGAGGACGGATTGATGAGAGATAAAATAATTAAGGAACATCGTAAGGTACGGTGTACTTAAGTAGAATACGAAATATGGTAAGGTACCAAATACTTAAGTGATTTTGACATTTTATGAGATATGGGCCAAAATGCACTTAAGTGGACTTTTTGGCTTGAAGCCCACACAAGTGGTTCTATAAATAGAACCCCTTGGGTAGAAGCATTGTAACTCACTGAGACAGAAAACACAACTGAAGAGTTGGAATTTCGTATCTCTCTCTCACTCAAAGCCTTCATTCATAACAGCTAGCACTGCGATTGAAGGAATCCGTTCGTGTGGACTGAGTAGAGACGTTGTCATCGTTCAACGTTCGTGATCGCCCCGTGGATCTGTATCAAAGGTTTTGATCATTATCAGAAATCTGCACCAAAGGTTTGAATCGCCACAAGAGGTAACGATTCTATCACTGATCATGCCCATTCGTAAGGATCACTAAATGGAGAAAATTTTAAATTCCGCTGCGCCTTGGATGGCAATTCTCCTACACCCCTAACATTCGTTGTACTCAATGAGAACCGCTTTGATTGTTCTTGCTCGAATGAGTGTGATATCTAAAGATTACCAGCAAAAGAATAAAGGGAAAAAGAATGAAATAGATAGGGTGCTCAGAGAGAATTAGGGCCCTCATGCTTATGTATCCTTATAGTGCAATAAGGAATTCAGAGCTTCGTAATTCATATAACTAATGGTGGGAGGTGAAAGGAGAGTGATAACAAATATGGTATGAATCAAAGGATAATGTGGTTTGACTCCAAAAAGGGATGAAATCTGAACCCAAGAGTAAAACTGCCATTAACCAATATGTGGATATCCTGAAGCATTCGCCACTATATGGTACGACCGGAAATAAAGAGAATTAAGTGTTTGGTTCCATAGAAAACATCTATTGGTTCACAAGCAGACACTGAGTGGAACTCAAAGAAATAATGTATTTGGCCTAAAGAAATTGTATATCACATGAAGTGAATGAAGGTAGAAGATATTGAATGTAGGTAGTGAATAATAGTCCATGGAGATGAATGGAGGAATAGAGAAAAGTAACCAAAGTCAAAGACATGAAGGATTTGGCAAAAGTGACTGAAAATGTATGGTTTGAAACCAAAATTAAAGGTATTTTGGAATCCATAAGAGAAATGGTATTTGCAACCACGTAGTAAAGGTGGTACATACTAAGATATGGTGGAACATAGGCATCACCATGGTATTGTCATGAACAAAAAGGAAGGAATTAAGTGTTTGGTTCCATAGCAAACATATCTTGGAACAAAAGGAAATTAAGTGTTTCCTAAAAGGATAGGTATGGGAACCAAAGGAAAATGATAATTGGTACAAGGGACAGTATATCACTGTAAGGAGAACAAACAATTTGAAACCAAAGAAAGGTATATTAAATCCATGAAGGGAGTAAACTCTGAACCAAAGAGTAAAGGAGGTACAGACTAAGATGTGGAGGAACATAAGCATCACCATTGTATTGTCATAACCAGAAAGAAAGATAATTAATTGTTTGGTTCCAGAGAAAACATCTTTTGGTTTAAAGGAAGGCATTGGTTATTGGGCCAAAAGTATACATGGAATCTAAAGGGAGAAGATATTTGGTTCCAAAAAGATGGCATTGATTGATGAAGAATAACAAATATGGTAGAAATAAATAAGGTAGCTCGCGGAGAATCTGAATCCTCGTGCCTACGTATTCTCACCATGCAATGAGAAAGTCAGAGAATTTGTAGTTCGGTCCATTACGACCAGAACAAAGACAACAAGAGATTGAGGCAAGAGAAAATGATATATGATAATGAAAGATGAGGAAGACTTGACAGTCATTGGATATAAACCATACTAAAGTCTATGAGTAAAGGTGAATACGACGAGCAACTGTGTCATTCGTCCATGAAATCCATGCCAAAACCCTAAGGTTAATATGGTTAAATCACCTAGGAAAACAATTAAGAAATTAAATCTAGAATTAAAGTCTAAATAAAATTGATTATTCCAATTATCCCCAATCAAAACAACTAATCCTAATTAAAATTCTAAATTCTAATTAATTTCTAAAAATGTTAATCAAATGAATCCTAATTAATTTTATAATTAGTCTAATTAGCAAGAATAAACAAGGCAAAACAATAACAAATCAAATAAAAAACAATTAATAAAAATGATAGGATTAAAACAAAAAAGAATGGGCCAGGTTTGGGGGTATGACCCATGTATAGGGGTGTCAAAGTGAATGTGCTTGGGCCTGGGGCCATAGGCCCAAGCGTTGAATCAAAGAACAACATGGGGTGTGACAGGCTTAAAGAAGGTGCAGGAAGCAGTAATTTGGGCCAAAAACTAAATAAGCCCAATGCAAGGAAATTGAATCAGAACCAAATATATCCTCACGTGTTCAAAATGTAGCCATGTTTTCCACGTGCTTTTTGCGTTTCCATAAGAAATTCAAACTCAAATTAAGATCCCTCCACCTGAAAGCCTATCATCCGCCATGTCGGAGGTTGCTTCCGGCGGCGACAGAGCCCTAACGTCTAAACAAAATACATCACCTTCCTCATCTCCTCACCCTGAGTCCAGATACCACATTCATATTCCCTAATTCTTCCTCATAAAGTCGAATCTCAGTGACATGCACAAGAACCCTAGGTTTTAGAAGTGAAATTAAATCTTGTATTTATTGAATCAAAGCCCAATAGGTTAAGGCTTTGATTCCCCAAGCTTCCATCTACATTTCTGTAACACATTGAATGTGAAATGAGGAAGAAAAGCTCACTTGTGAAGTTCTCCGATGGTGGTTGTGACAGTGAGGATGAAAGGAGGTCAGCTATGTGCTTTTGAAATTCCCTTTCTCTTTTCTTCTACACTTTATTCCGCTCCGTCTTCACTATTCTTCTACTTCTGTTGTTGTTCTGCTCATGATATTTGTAAGGATTCGTGAGAGTAATTTCTGAGGATTGAAGAGAGAGAGAGAGATATGAGAATTTCTTGAGAAATGGATCGGAGAATGAATGAATGAAGGAGTGAAAAATTCTGGGAAATTGAATGAATCCAAAGTGAAGAGTGAGGGATGAAATATATAGTGATCAATTATGTTATCAAATTCAACTGAAATTCCTAATGAAATTCACTTGTAATGCACTTGTTAGTTAGAGATTGAAAAAGTTAGTTGAAATATAAATTTAAATGAAATGAAAAATACTCGGCCAAATTATGTTTTTGTTAGGTCCTGCAGCTTAAATGTCAAACTCAATTCTTTTACAGTTAGTTTGAAAATTTTGTTAAGTTATGTTGTTAAATTCGATTCAGTTGGTGGTAAATAGTTAGTCAGGAGATTGAAAGTGAAATGAAATGATTCAGTTAGGTTAGTTATGAGGAAATTAGTTGAGATAAAATGATGCAATGAAATGTCAGTTGGAATGAAGTGAAAATGTTCCAATGGTTCGGTTAGTTTGATCAATTTTATGCAAGGCCAAAGTGATCTTTTGCCTACTGTAGACTCTTTTAAATTGTGAAATGGCTTGTTGTTGCGGCATGTTGTTGATGTTAAATTGAGTAGTTAGTTGGGTGAATGTTAATTATCGGGTTTTGAACTGAGCTTGCAAACTGCTTGTTATGTATTTGGTTCAATTAACTAAAATGCTAAAAATAATATGTATGTTAGTTTCCCTATTGTGCAAGCTAATCCAATTCGTTCATGTTAGTAGGCTTGCTTGGTTTTTGTTCAGTTAGTAATGCTAGGTTGTGAAAAATTATCATGTTCTTGTTAATGTATACTTTGTTGCTACTGGTGTTATCTTGTTGCTTGGTTCAATTGAATATTTTGTTGCATTGTTAGGGCTATGATGAATTGCATATGATGTTGAACTGCTATTTGCTTTACTGGATCTGCTGTTGATGCAGGATTATGCATAACCGATGCCTTACCATGATGCAGTGCAGGATGATGCTTTCTTGTCATAGTTAACTGTCATGAGGTATTGTGTTATGTTGTTATGAATGATGATTAATGGTGAAAATGAAATGGTTTGATAGTAATGCATTGTTGCTTGACATGTTAGGGCTTGTTTTGACAATGGTTATGAATGTTGCACTGCATTATGCTTTGGCATGCTAGATCTTGTTTTGTTTTTGTGCCACTAATTGCTTGATGAATGGTGAATGGCCATTTTAGTTGATGTTAAGACATGAATGATATATATATGCTATGTTTGTTGAATGTCATTTGTCACGACTTACTAGTTTGATATATATTGCATATGCTATGGTTTGAAATATTTGAAATATGGTACATGAAATGCTTAAGTGACATATTGACTTGACTTTGTTTTGTAGGAAATGGATGAATGCAAGGATGATTGGTCTTAAAGGAACAATGGAATTAGGGTTTAGGGGATGTAGAAATGGTGACTTGACTTTGGTCAACTGGGTGACCAAAAAGTCAATAGTTGACCAAAAGTCAACGTATGCCAAAAATGTAATTTTATAATTTTCTCATGAATGTGTATGGACAATGTAACAAATGGTCTTTATGAATGAAATGCACATTTTCAGGAAAAAAATGTTCTTTATTAAACAATGAACAAAAATTCAATTCACATGGCCATTTCCTTCCAAGTTCAATATGAAATCAATTTGAAACAAGTGCCTTAGATGAACCCTAGAACATGTTTGAATTAATGAAATGGAATTAATGGATCATGGAATGACTTGTATCAGTGGGACTTTAAATCAGAGCATGAATGAATCTTGACACTTTGAAACCATGAAACTAGTGGATGAAATGCAAATGGAACACGAATGTAAGCATATCTTATACCAATCATATGGAACCTTGAACTAGGGTTTAACTAGGTCAAAGATCAAAGTGCCAAGACATAACTAAGAGCCTCACACCAAGTGAGTAATCAACACAAGTAATCCATCATTTCCATGACCCAAACTAGGGTTTCCACTCCCTCAAAGAAAGCCACAAAACCTAAAGATCAAGAATTAGGGTTTGGTATGGAATGAACACCAAGATGCAACCTCCAAGACCTTAAGCATCTATCAACTATGGTTTTTATGGGTACCAAATCCAAAAGTCAACCAAACAAGGCACTTGAACACCAATTATCCCTGATTAGGATTTCAAACCAAGAACAAACCTCCTTAAATACATCTTAAGCCATGGTCCCACCATTAGGGTTTAGAAGTCAAGCCAGATACATAGAAGGTCAAACACAAGATCCCATAGGAGAAAAGTCAAGAATTAGGGTTTAGGGGATGCTCAAATGAATGTCATGGTATAGACTTCAAGAATCAATGCCCCAAAGGATCAAGAATTTAGGGTTTCACCCCTCATGACGAGCAATACCATAATCTTCAAGTAAAACTAGGATTTGTATCAACCATAAACCTTGAATCCATGATACTTGTTAGCAAGTGTTAATCATGAATGAATGATGCCTATGAATGAAGCATGGGTGAATATAGATGAATCTCAAGTCATAGGTTGGATGAAAAGTGAAAAGGGGAGGGAAAATTTTGGGGTATGACACTAAGCCCATGCTTACCAAAGGCTATTTAAAGAGGATGTTACTAAACCTAATTGACAGATGAGAGAGCTACACTTGAGAATTGGAAAAATAGGGTTTTAGTTGTTTTTTTTTTATTTGTGAGCCATTCTAGTATCTCCTTAATACTTGAATTAGACTGAGCTTATTGAGTTGTAATTGTGAATCACTCATGAGCTTTTAAGCAAGGGTGTATTTTGTTTCATTGGAAGTGTATCTTTTATTCTTTGATTATTTTCAGTTGTTATCATTAATGTGTGATTGAAGGGAAGTGAGAGGGGTCTCATATCTAGAAGAGTCTTAGATAGAAATTCCAAGGGTAGTGATTATGTGAGAAGTTTTTAAAAATTAGATGTTGTTTATAACTTCAAACTAATACTATTATAATGGATTTCTTTCCTAGCTTGGATGCCCCTAGATGCAGGTGACGTTGCACCAAACTGGGTTAATAATTGACTTGTGTTATTTACTTCCTGTTTTTACACTATAATTGTTTCTGATGTGACATGTCATAAACCTGGTGTCGTGACATCGTATACGACATCTGTTATTTGCTTACTATTATTATTGTGTGAAGTCCTGATATTAGTGTCGTGACATCATATACGAATCTGATATCTGCGTACCAGAATTTCATAATATATACAAATGCGCTTGAAGAACTACATATCGGCTAAAAGTTTTAACATTTAAACCTTGAGTACCTCTACTTCCATATCTTCCCTCGTGATGAGACTCACGAATTCCTATAGAGTTAGCTTTTGACAAATACATTGTACAAAACTCAAATAACTTCTTTTGTGATGTACCGTTCAAGGATCGAAGCTCCCGGTCGGTGATGATTCTTTGTATAACTTTTGGATATCTTCGTGTCTCTTTCTATGGGATACATCCACCATAAATAATCACAAAAACTTTTTCTTTTCTTTTTTAGACAAAGTGTGATAAGCTATGGGAAAATATGTTCTATTTCCTTTTTTGGGGGCTAACTCTTGTCGCATAATGTAGGTGTTTAATTGGCTGCATTATATGGTAAAACACTAGCTGGATTCTAATGTCTTGACTGATGTCATGACATGGTGTGTATGTGTGACTGCATTGTAGGTTAGAATATCTAACTGTACTCTGATGTCTTGATTGATGTCATGATACACTTGAGTAGTTACTGCAGGATTAGCTAATACAGGATTTATTGAATGTCAAACTGGATGCTGTGACATTCATCCCTGTCAGCAGATACTGAGGAATAGAACAGTTGGTGTTCTGTTAGAGCTCAGTATTCATTTGCAGTCTGGTTATCAGGGAAGAACCAGACCTGACATAAGGCCTACTGTATGAATGTCAAAGTGGATGTTATGACATTCATCATGGACAGTATATACTGAATAATAGACAGAGTGGTGTTCTGCTACACTTCAGTATGTTTCTTAGTTTGTTCTTCAAGAGGATAACAGAACTAACTTAAGGCCAAATGTGTAAATGTCAAATTGGATACTTTGACATTTATTAATGTAAGATGTTACTATAGTATGGTCTTTGTGATCATGTATAGGTCAGCAAAATTGTACAGTCTGTTTTCTGGAAAAACAGACTCAGCATATGATCCTTGATGTCAAGCTGAATGTCGTGACATTCATTCCTGACAGCATATGCTATATTGTAGGTTGTTCAGTTTTCTGTTTCAGCTTTTTCTCAGGCTATTCTTCAGGGATTCAACAGCTTAGAGAAAAACAAGGAAATCAACAACCAAGCTACATTTAATGAACCTAACAAATAGCCTATTTGTTAGTAACCTAGATATTGAATTTATGGGAATTCGCGTGACCTTAAATTCAGGGAATACATGTGCACAAGCCCAAGTACTGCAATATAAAAGGAAGTCGTTCCTTCATTCAGTTTTGGGGATTTTGAGGCGTGAAGATTAAGTGTGTCCATCATACTTCACTGCTGTATTTTTTGTGAGTCTTGTATTAGACATATCTTGTAAGCCAAGCCATTATCACGTTGATGATTGTTTTGGTATAGGGTGTTCATTGAGTTGTAAGTGTTGTGTCTCTCAAAGCTTTTAAGCGTGAGTGCTGTGTATCTTGATTAAAGCTGTTAAGCACAATCAAGAGTTGTTTGAAGGGTGACTTCAAAAGTGTCTTTAATATTGATTAAAGGTAGTAATCACTGAGGTGATTGAGGGGGAGTGAGTAGGAACTCTGATCTTAGAGTAAGATTGAAATTGCATTGGGTAGGGATTAAGTGACAAGTTGTAAACGGGTGAGTTTAGCTTTGAATTAATACTACTGATAGTGGATTTCCTCCCTGGCTTGGTAGCCCCCAGATGTAGGTCATGTTGGACTGAACTGGGTAAACAATTACTTGTGTTATTTACTGCACTTACTGTTAAGTTCTGCATAATTCTTTTCTGTGCAGAATTGGATGTCATAACAACCCGTGTGACATCTAAAGTCTGATAACTAGAATTTCAATTGGCATCAGAGCAGGCACCCTGCCTGTGAATTTCTGGGTGAGATCTAGGGAAGTTACTTTCTAGTACCATGGACAAGGATATAGGACACTCAAATAGACCACCCATGTTGGATGGCTCTAATTATGATGACTGGAAGCCTCGTATGATAGCCTTCTTAAGGTCTTTAGATAGCAAAGTCTGGAGAGCTGTCAACAAAGGATGGGAACATCCAATGAGGACAGGTGAAGATGGAGTAAGTGTGCAGATTCCTGAAGAAGAGTGGGACAAGGAGCAAGAGGCATTAGCTTTTGGAAATTCCAAGGACTTGAATGCATTGTTCAATGGAATCAGTAAGAACATCTTCAGGCTGGTGCACCACTGTGAACTAGCTAAGGAAGTTTGGGATACCCTCAAGGTAACTCATGAAGGTACTTCCAAAGTGAAGATGTCCAAACTTCAGATGCTGACCACCAAGTTTGAAAATCTGAGGATGAAAGAGGATGAGACTATTCATGACTTTCACATGAATATTCTTGAAATTGCAAACACCTCTGGTGGACTAGGTGAGAAAATGGCTGAAGAGAAACTTGTAAGAAAGATTCTCAGGTCCTTGCCTAAGAGATTTGCTATGAAGGTCACAACCATAGACGAGGCACAAGACATCTGCAATATGAAGGTGGATGAGCTCATTGGTTCTCTCCAAACCTTTGAAATGGGCTTGTGTGAGAATGCTGAAAAGAAGAACAAAAGCATAGCTTTTGTATCTAATGCTGAAGAGGAGTCAGAAGCAGGATATACTGAAGGTGATGAAAGTATATCAGAAGCTTTAGCCATGCTTGGGAGACAGTTCAACAAGTTCGTGAAGAAGATTGATCAAAGAGGGAGACCTAATGCCAAGAACATCCCGTCTGACATCAGGAAAAGATCAACTTCTGAAGAAAAGTTCAACCAAGGCAAGGGAATCCAGTGTCATGGTTGTGAAGGGTATGGACACGTCAGAGCTGAATGCCCTACCTATCTCAAGATGCAAAAGAAGGGGCTAACTATCACATGGTCTGAAGGAGATTCTGAAAGGGAATCTGAAGGAGAATCTGCCAAACATGTCACTGCACTAACCAGTGTTTGTGCCTCTGATGATGACTCAAGTGCAGATGAACTGACCTTTGATGAACTTGCTGAAGCCTATAAGAAGCTGTGTACCACCAGTGCAGAAGTCCGTGCACAAGGAGAAAAGCAGAAGAAACTCATCAAGGAACTGGAAGATGAGAGACAGAAGCATCTGACAACCATAGAGGGTCTAAATGGTGAGATAGCCTTGCTGAACTCCAAGCTGAATCAGATGACTAAATCCATCAGAATGATGAACAAGGGAACTGACACCTTGGAAGAAATTCTAAAGGTGGGACAGAAGTCTGGAACCAAATCTGGCCTAGGATTTGGGAAAAGATCCTCAGCTGAACACAAACGCCCAAAGGCCAAAGTTCAGAAGTTCAAGCGGAAGTCAAAGCCAATGTCTCAACATCGGGGAACTAGGATGAATAATCATCAGAAGAAGAAATTCCAGGAGTGGAGGTGTCACCACTGTGGTAGGCTTGGACATATCAAAGCCTTCTGCTACTGGATTCATGGTTTCCCTAACCAAGCCTCGCATGTCAGGCCTAAGCATAAGACATATAAGCGCTATGTCCCCAGCAAGAAGCAACAATGGTATGCTAGGTTAGCACACACAGCTCTAAGGGCTTCTACCAGAGAAGACTGGTACTTTGACAGTGGATGCTCAAGACATATGACTGGTATGGAAAATCTACTGGTGGATATCCAACCTCACACTACCAGCTATGTGACCTTTGGTGATGGTGCCAAAGGAAAAATAAAAGGTGTGGGCAAGTTGGACTGCTCTGGAGTTCCAAAACTGAATAATGTACTGTTAGTAAGAGGACTAACTGCAAATCTCATCAGCATAAGCCAACTGTGTGATCAAGGATTCTATGTTCAGTTTACTAAGGAGTTGTGCACTGTGACAAATGGTGACAATCAGGAAGTTATGAGAGGAACCAGGTCCAAAGATAACTGTTATCTGTGGGAACCTAAAGTCTCTAACTTTTCCACAATATGCTCCTCAGCCAAGGAAGAACAGGAGGTGAAACTGTGGCATAGACGACTTGGACATCTCCACTTACGGGGAATGAAGAAGATTATATCCAAGGAAGCAGTCAGAGGGATCCCAAAGCTGCTTATTGATGAAGGAAGAGTCTGTGGAGAATGCTAGGTGGGCAAGCAAACCAAGATGTCACATCCGAAGCTGGGACATCCTACAACTTCCAGAGTTCTGGAACTGTTGCATATGGACTTAATGGGACCTATGCAGGTTGAAAGTCTTGGTGGGAAGAGATATGCATACGTGGTGGTTGATGACCATTCCAGATACACGTGGATAAGCTTCATCAGAGAGAAGTCAGATACATTTGATGTCTTCAAAGACCTGTGCATCAGACTTCAAAGGGAAAAGGACAGTTGTGTGGTCCGGATTAGGAGTGATCATGGTACGGAGTTCAAGAATTCCAAGTTTGATGAGTTTTGCTCGTCTGAAGGAATAAGTCATGAGTTCTCCTCCCCTATAACTCCCCAACAGAATGGGATAGTTGAAAGAAAAAATAGAACTATTCAAGAATCTTCCAGAGCAATGATTCATGCAAAGAAGCTCCCCATGCACTTTTGGGCTGAAGCAATGAATACCGCGTGCTATGTTCACAACAGAGTCACCTTGAGAAAAGGAACCTCCTCCACTCTATATGAAATATGGAAAGGCAGAAAACCCACAGTGAAGTACTTTCACATCTTTGGAAGTAAATGCTACATTCTTACAGATCGTGAACAGAGAAGGAAGCTGGATCCCAAAAGTGATGAGGGTATATTTCTAGGATACTCCACTAACAGCAGAGCCTACAGAGTGTTCAACTACAGGACCAATGTCTTGATGGAATCCATAAATGTTATTGTGGATGATAAAGAGGAAGGGATCGATGTCATAGAGGATGTTGAAACATTCCTTGACAGTTCAACTGACATTCCAGTCAAGTCTGAAGAAGTACAGGAACCTCCTCCTGAATGCGAAGTAGATGCAACCACCAAAATGCCATCTATCAGAATTCAGAAAGACCACCCTAAGGATCTTATCATAGGGGATCCTAATAGTGGTGTGACTACCAGGTCACGGGGAATAAGCTCAAATTCCTGCTTTGTATCCAAGGTTGAACCAAAGAATGTGAAAGAAGCCCTGACTGACGAGCACTGGATCAATGCCATGCAAGAGGAACTTGAGCAGTTCAAAAGGAATGAAGTATGGGAGCTAGTTCCAAGACCTGAAGGGACCAACATCATTGGTACCAAGTGGATCTACAAAAACAAATCTGATGAGAAAGGAGTAATTACTAGGAATAAAGCAAGACTAGTAGCTCAAGGATACACTCAAGTTGAAGGGGTTGATTTTGATGAGACATTTGCTCATGTGGCTAGGCTTGAGTCCATCAGATTGTTGTTAGGGGTAGCATGCATTCTGAAGTTTAAAATATTCCAAATGGATGTGAAGAGTGCATTCTTGAATGGCTACTTGAATGAAGAAGTCTATGTGGAACAACCTAAAGGGTTCTGTGATCCTAACCAACCTAAGCATGTATACAAGTTGAAGAAAGCCTTGTATGGGTTGAAACAAGCACCTAGAGCATGGTATGAAAGGTTGACCGAATTTCTAACCTCAAATGGATACAGAAAAGGTGGAATAGATAAAACCTTGTTTGTGAAGGATGAAGAAGGCAAAATCATGATAGCTCAAATCTATGTGGATGATATAGTCTTTGGAGGAATGTCAGAACAAATGGTTCAACAATTTGTTCACCAGATGCAATCTGAGTTTGAAATGAGTCTAGTTGGAGAACTGACATATTTCCTTGGAATGCAAGTAAACCAAATGGAGGACTCTATGTTTCTCTCCCAAAGCAAGTATGCCAAGAACATAGTTAAGAAGTTTGGTATGGATAGTGCTAGGCACAAGAGGACTCCTGCGCCTACTCATCTGAAGTTAACCAAAGATGATGGAGGGCCTAGTGTTGATCAATGCTTGTATAGAAGCATGATAGGCAGTCTACTATACCTAACTGCAAGTAGACCTGACATTTCTTATGCGGTTGGAGTGTGTGCCAGATACCAAGCAGAGCCTAAGGTGAGCCACTTGAATCAAGTCAAAAGGATCCTCAAGTACATCAATGGGACGTGTGACTATGGGATGCTATACTCACATGGGTCTGAGGCTGTCCTATCTGGGTACTATGATGCTGACTGGGCTAGGAGTGCTGATGACAGAAAAAACACATCAGGAGGATGTTTCTTCTTGAGAGACAATCTCATATCTTGGTTCAGCAAGAAGCAGAATTGTGTATCTCTGTCCACTGCAGAGGCTGAATACATAGCTGCTGGAAGCAGCTGTTCCCAACTGGTTTGGATGAAACAGATGCTCACTGAGTACAATGTCACTCAAAATGTCATGACATTGTTCTGTGATAATCTCAGTGCCATCAATATCTCCAAGAATCCCATCCAACACAGCAGGACCAAACATATTGACATTAGACACCACTTCATCAGAGATCTGGTGGAAGACAAGGTGATTACTTTGGAACATGTAGCCACTGAACTTCAACTGGCTGACATATTTACAAAGGCTCTGGATGCTACTCAGTTTGAAAACTTAAGGGGAAAACTGGGAATATGTCTCTCTGAGACCTTATAGCAATCACTGATGTTTGGAATGTATTTATTGGAACTATGTTCTGATTGGTCAACAGATCATAGCTTTACCACGTGCAAAAAGTGTGGCAACAAGAGGGTAAGGAGACACCCTAACGTGAGAAGACCTATGCACCTGCAGGAATTCAAGGACGCTGTTCATGCAGGAGTGGTTCTGGATGTCAGAAACAAAGTCATGGCATCTGATATGGTTGTACCTACAGTCAAGCAAAAGTGGGTGATTACTTGATCAAAGCTGTGAAGCAAGATCAAGTGGGTACTAACTTGGTTGAAACTGTGAAGTAAAACCAAGTATGTAAGTCTGTCATTTTTTCTGGTTATGTTGTTGGCTTTGGCAACATTTGTGACAAAAAGGGGGAGTAACAGGTGATGATACCCCAGACAACAGATTAGTCTATGAAAACAGACATTCATGACAGATTCAAATTTTCCTCCCCTGCAGCTGATGTGTGTTGAAGTTTTGTATTTAACTTCTGTTCCTCTGTATGTGTGCTGCTTTGTGAAGTTTTTATTTAACTTCCATGTGTGTGAGTGTGCTGCCACTCTGAGTGTATTAGCTAGGTTTATTTCCTGCTAGATGTGTGATTCCGCTGCTATGAACTCTGTTATGGGGATCAAAGTGTTTTAGCCAAAAATTTGCCAAAGGGGGAGTTTGTAGGTGTTTAATTGGCTGCATTATATGGTAAAACACTAGCTGGATTCTAATGTCTTGACTGATGTCATGACATGGTGTGTATGTGTGACTGTATTGTAGGTTAGAATATCTAACTGTACTCTGATGTCTTGACTGATGTCATGACACACTTGAGTAGTTACTGTAGGATTAGCTAATACAGGATTTATTGAATGTCAAACTGGATGCTGTGACATTCATCCCTGTCAGCAGATACTGAGGAATAGAACAGTTGGTGTTCTGTTAGAGCTCAGTATTCATTTGCAGTCTGGTTATCAAGGAAGAACCAGACCTGGCATAAGGCCTACTGTATGAATGTCAAAGTGGATGTTATGACATTCATCATGGACAGTATATACTGAATAATAGACAGAGTGGTGTTCTGCTACACTTCAGTATGTTTCTTAGTTTGTTCTTCAAGAGGATAACAGAACTAACTTAAGGCCAAATGTGTAAATGTCAAATTGGATACTTTGACATTTATTAATGTAAGCTGTTACTATAGTATGGTCTTTGTGATCATGTATAGGTCAGCAAAATTGTACAGTCTGTTTTCTGGAAAAACAGACTCAGCATATGATCCTTGATGTCAAGCTGAATGTCGTGACATTCATTCCTGACAGCATATGCTATATTGTAGGTTGTTCAGTTTTCTGTTTCAGCTTTTTCTCAGGCTATTCTTCAGGGATTCAACAGCTTAGAGAAAAACAAGGAAATCAACAACCAAGCTACATTTAATGAACCTAACAAATAGCCTATTTGTTAGTAACCTAGATATTGAATTTATGGGAACTCGCGTGACCTTAAATTCAGGGAATACATGTGCACAAGCCCAGGTACTGCAATATAAAAGGAAGTCATTCCTTCATTCAGTTTTGGGGATTTTGAGGCGTGAAGATTAAGTGTGTCCATCATACTTCACTGTTGTATTTTTTGTGAGTCTTGTATTAGACATATCTTGTAAGCCAAGCCATTATCACGTTGATGATTGTTTTGGTATAGGGTGTTCATTGAGTTGTAAGTGTTGTGTCGCTCAAAGCTTTTAAGCGTGAGTGCTGTGTATCTTGATTAAAGCTGTTAAGCACAATCAAGAGTTGTTTGAAGGGTGACTTCAAAAGTGTCTTTAATATTGATTAAAGGTAGTAATCACTGAGGTGATTGAGGGGGAGTGAGTAGGAACTCTGATCTTAGAGTAAGATTGAAATTGCATT
>NC_066579.1:403346521-403364021 GCF_024323335.1 Lathyrus oleraceus | reverse complement strand
AGTCAAGGCAGCAAGGAAAAGTCAACCCAAACCAAGTCTAAACATTCAAGAAGCATTCTCAATTGGATTCATAGTCAAATCATGCATCATGGTCATTTCATATGCAAAATAATGCAAAGCATGGCAAGAGAAGCATACAAAAGTCAACAGCAAAGACTTCATTCAAAAGTCAACTCAAACAATCCCAAAAATTATGAAATAAATCACACTCAATCCTAACATCTAACATGGTATACATGTAAAATTTCAAGGCATTTGGATGAGAGGAAGGCAGTCAAGTAAAATCATGAAATCAAACCAAATTCAAGCAAGCATGGTGAAAGTCAACAAGCATGGGTCAACTTCAAAAAATCATATCAATTTGAAAACAGAAGAGAAATGAATGAGATTAACACCAATGCAAAGCTCAAGATGTCTAGTTATCACATATGAAATTTCATGGTCATACAATAAGATTTGAGAATTTCACAAAAGATTTGGCAAGGCATAGCACAAAAAGTCAACAAATGACCACATATGGAAGAAAATTCACAATCAAATGGAAAACAGCATCATTAATTCCAAGAAAATTCATACATCAATTATACATACAAGGGATCATTCATGCAAAATTTGGAGTGATTTGGATAAGAGGAAGCATGTGAACAAAAATTGGGAAAATACATGTTCATGGTATGACACCAAATGCAACACATGACTTCAAAAAATCATAACTCTCAATCCACAAATGATAAATGCACAAACTTTATATGGAAATGAAGATCAATGTGTCTAGTTTCACCACAAAAAATTTCAAAGGCAATGGATGCAACATGACAATTTCACAAAAGATTTGGCACAAAGTATCATTTGAGCACACATGTGAAGAAAATAATTATCATTAAAAATCCAGCCAATAGAAAAATAATTAAAATTCATAATAAAATTCTAGACACATTCATGAGTATGAGGGAAAAATTTCAAGATTTTTGGATAAAAATTGAATTGAAAATGAATTATGGAAATTTGATGAATAATTGATGAAATATTGAACATGAAAGCATGGCAAATTGGTCAACAAGGAGTCAACCGATGGCAGACTTGTAATTTCTGCCAACTTAAATGAAACGACACAGCATAAGGCAAAGGTGATGAAATGTTCTGATTGGCCACTAACCAATAGAACAGTAGCTCGGCCAATCCATGTTCATATTTTCTGTTTTTTTCACATAAAACCCTTAGGGTTTCTAACACAGCATGGCTCATGTTAAACTTCAAACAAATTCAGCCAACATCCAAACAGCATCAAACAGCAAACACGCAATCAGCATAGCATTTGGCAATGTTTATTCATCAAGCAATCAACAGCATACCACATGGCATTGGCAACAACAGCAGCAAACAATCAAGATCATGTAATCATCATTCACATAGATTTTCTGGAAATTCATGCAGCATCATGTTCATTATTTAAATCACCCAACACATGAGCAAAAGCACATAGCAGCATAGCATTCAGCATTCAAATGCAATTCATGAGGTTTTTCTAAACTGCAGTAAGGTTTCATAACAGCAATGAGCATGGTATCAAGTTCATCATCAATTTGCAGCATGGTTGATAGCTTCAATCAATCGATCAAAAAACAACAACAATTGAACAGCAACATGTAACAACACACAAGTCAAACATCCATGACCAACACAATCAAACATCAATTATGTGGATTTTCTGGTCAGCTTAAGACAGCAAAACAGCAAGTCAAGCTTATGTTGCTCAACTAACAGCAAAATTCCAACAGCAGGAAAAAAAACAATATGGCAATGATGCAACCATACTCATGCACCTAAACAACACAAACCCTACACATTCAATGCAAAAATCCCGGGCAAGTTCTAAGGTTCAAACAGCAGCCATGGTTCAGCAATAGCATAATGTGTTCATCAAAATCCATCATTAATTGAAGTTCCAACCAACAAGCAAACAAACAACAGCATGGCTAACATGTTCAGTTCATAAGCAACATCCCACAATAAAATGGCATTGGTTCAGGTAATATCATCCAGCAACTAATAAACACGAGTATGGCAAATTTCTGGACAGGGCATAAATTTGGACAGCAGTAGTATCAATTTATCATGCTTCACCATCATGCAGGCAACTTCAAACAGACACAAGGAAAAGTATGGCCAATGGTTGTTCATCAACATTCAAACAAAACAAACAACAGCACACAACATGTTTCATGGATTTTTTAAGCATGGTTCATTGTGTAGTTACCAACATCAAAACAAACATGACTCGACCAAACATACATCAGCATGGTAATGGTAAAGCAACATCATTCAGCAACATTTATCAACCATGAACAAAATAAACCTAACCAGCCTCAATGCTCATGCAATAACTAACGTCAACTAACATCAATCAAAAACAGCATAAGCACATTCATGCAATTTTTCTGGGCAGGGCAAGGTTAACAGTAGCATGTAAACATTCAATTATCATGCATTCAACCAAGAACAAAAATCCCAGAATCACCAATCAAGCATACAAATAGCATCACCAAACGTTCAGTATTACAAACATGGCATTGCTTTTCATCAAATCATTATAACCAAGCCAAATCGAGGGAATATGCATTTGTTCACCAAAATGAAAATCAAGATATCTCACAGCATAGTCATCTGTTTAATGTGATTCAAAGCTTAAATCAAACTACCAAGTGAGACCTACATGGAACATGGCATGGCTTAATGAATGATGAAGTTCGAAATATTACCAAACTTGAAGCACAATGGTGATGCAGTGGTGTTTTGAAGCTGTTGTGCTCGAACAGTCCCTCCTCGTGCTTGGCAATGAAGGATACTTGGTGTAGACAAGCTCAAGAATGCTTGGAAGATCTCACAACTCGATTTGCCATTTGTTGAGCTTTGAGAAAACAGAGTGGGAAAGCTGTTACAGCAAGGGAATTGAGGTTGGGAAAGCTTCAAAATGTGGTTTGGATGACGAAGGGATGAGGGTGGTTCAAGGGTTTCCAAGGGTTTGGCAGAAAAATTCACTCGAGCCAAAATGCAAATGAGAGAGTATGTGTTTTTCTGTTGGTGGCTGCTAAAGACTAGGGTTGCGATTGACAGAATGGAGCTTAAATATGTGCTGTTTATCCTTGCTTAATCATGTTGTAAATTGGTTTAGCTTAATGAAGACCAATTGCATTTTTGCTAAGTGGAAGAATGTGGAATTGGAGGGTGTGAGCTGGCTCGAGTTGGGCCTTGCAAACAGCTGCAAATCATTTAAGTAATTGCTGTTTTGGTTGTTTCATGAATGCTGTCCTGCTTTTGCTTTATGAAGCTTCTTGCCAATTTTCAAGTTTTAGCATTTGGTCCAAAAATGATGGCATAAGGGTGAAATGAACATGGTTTAGGAATTGGAACAAGTCACAAATATGGTTTAGAACATTTCCCAATTGGCAAAATCAAGAAAAAGTCAAAGGATCAAAAAGTCAAAGTTTGGTCAAACTTTGATTTTAAATGAAAAAGGTCCAAAAATGCCATTTTGAATGGTAAGGTTTTAGGTCATGAAATTTATATTTTTGGAAAGAGGATGAAAAATGTGGTTTGTAGGAAAAAACCCCACCAAATTTGGCCTTATGGTTTGAGAGATATGGCTTGTTGAAGTTCAGAAATTGATGAAAATGATTTGATCATATCTTGACAACCACACATGGGATTTGAGAGTTCTTGGACTTTTTGAAAATGGGAAGACAAGATCTTCAACTTTCATGTTGGGAAAAAATTCATTTGAAGCTTGTATCATGATGTAAGTTTAAGATCAAGAAGTTTCCATTTTTGGCAGTTGAAATTACAGGTCCACTTGCTATTTCTGGAAAATTTTCTGATTGGCTTGATTTTCTTCCATGATGAGGTTTGGCATGATAGATGAGGCTTATACAAGCATGAATGAACTCCTTCAAATCAATTCTATCCATCAAATCATTGATTAAATCAACTGTTGACCAAGTTTGACTTTTTAGGGTTTCTGGTGGACTGAACCACTTCTGATGAATTCCAAACCTTAAATCCTTGAGAACTTGACTTCAAATGATGTCATAAGATGTATGAACTTGTGATTGCTGATCATGGTGCCCAAATTCTGCAAGAATGGCCACCATCCATCGCTTTGACTGACTATGACTGACTTTGACCTAATTGCTGATGATTGCTTCAACTGCAAGCAACAAGGTTAGACTGACAATATTTTTGTACTTTTTGAATAATAAACATATGAAAAGCAATAATATACAAATGCAAAGTATGCTTGGTGATCAAGAAACAACCCACAAAGCAATCTACCCACTAAGAGGAAAGCAAAGGCATGCATTGATCCTTGAGGTTATGTCATGAATGATATGGGCCATGAGGGATCTTAGGGCCCAAAATTGGGGTCTTACAGATGCCCCTATTTAAGGTCATTCTAGCCGGAGAAGTGAAGTTTAGAAATCTTCATCTCGACGCGGTAGAATGGACTTAAATAACAGTAATGAGACAAATTTTGGTCCCTAAGAGACCTCATGATGCAGATGTATGCATGCAAAAGACACAAATTCTGTGGGGAATATGATTCACACAGAAGAAAAGACGATCCATCGGAGTAATACACTCACCAGGAACAGAGACTCTGACAAGACTCTATGGGGATAGTAAAGAAAAAGAAATGTGTGAACAAGACACGACTCCAAACTGGGGAAAAGACACAACTGACACAGCGTGGACAAGACACGACTCTGATTAAGGAAAACAGAAAACAGGCTGGAGAACTCACTGGGGAGTGAAGGACTCACACTGGGAAAAGAATTCCAAATGGAAAATAAATCCATTGGAGAGACACAAGCTGACTCCTGAGGAGAAGCAAAAGCAAAACTCCATTGGGGAAGTAACAAAGAAAATGAGATGTTACCAAGCATACGGGTAACAAACTCAGGAAAAATCTGACTCCACAGGGGGACCGAGGTCATAATAGGGAGCAGAAAGGAGGGAACACCAAGGATACCGGTTACTGGGTATATAATAGGTGACCAACCAAAGCGTGAATTGGATTTCACTTCCAAAACACTCATCATCCTGAAGAAAGCTAGAAAAGCAGACTTGTTTAGGATGGACATTCAATTCCACAAGGAATATGAATCTTACTCTGAGGGGAAAACAATCAAAAGATCGACTCAAGAGCGCACGAGATATAATATCCATTACCGTCAGAACGTGGATAGAATACTCAGATGAGACATATTATTCATCACCGGCAGACCGTGAATAATATACTCGAAAGGAAAATTATCCTGAACCGGTTACTGGGTTGTTTATAGGATAAAATCCGAAGACGTGGATTGGTTTTCACTTCCAAAACACTCATCATCCGAAAGGAGGGCTTGAAAAAGCAAATCGACTTACAGGATGGGCATTCGAATCCACAACGGGAAAACGAATCTTACTCAACTGGGGACACAAACCCAAAGAGTGCATGAGATATAGTATCCATTACCGGCAGACCGTGGATAAGATACTCGCATGAGATATATTATCTATTACCGTCAGAACGTAGATAATAAACTCGCATGGTAAGAAACACCAGAGATACCGGTTACTGGGTATATAATAGGTGATCTACCGAAACGTGAATTGGTTTTCACTTCCAAAACACTCATCATCCGAAAGGAGGGCTTGAAAAAGCGAATCGACTTACAGGATGGGCATTCGAATCCACAACGGGAAAACGAATCTTACTCAACTGGGGACACAAACCCAAAGAGTGCATGAGATATAATATCCATTACCGGCAGACCGTGGATAAGATACTCGCATGAGATATATTATCTATTACCGTCAGAACGTAGATAATAAACTCGCATGGTAAGAAACACCAGAGATACCGGTTACTGGGCATATAATAGGTGATCTACCGAAAACGTGAATTGGATTTCACTTCCAAAACACTCATCATCCGAAACACAAACTGGTTAAAGGATGGCTATTCGATTCTACAAAGAATACGAATCTTACTCAGTTGGGGAAAATCAACAAAGGATTCCAACTAAAGAGCGCATGAGATATATTATTCATTACCGGCAGACCGTGAATAATACACTCGAAAGGAAAAGACACCAGAGATACCGGTTACTGGGTATATAATAGGTGACTAACCAAAATGAGAGACAATCGATACCAAGCATCCGGGTAAACGAAAGACAACTCAAAGGATAAATTGCAAGCATCCGGCAATTATCCGACAACAAAGAAATATTCGACTCCGCAAAGGGAAATAACGAATCTTACTCGACTGGGGAAACACAAAAGGCTTCGACTGAAGAGTGCATGAGATATATTATTCATTACCGGCAGACCGTGAATAATATACTCGCATGGAAGATTATCCACAACCGGTTACTGGGTTAATAAAGGATAAATCAACCGAAAAGAAAGGCATCGGGATACCAGAATAGGTATATAATGATGACCAATCAAAAGGAGCAACAGACATTACCGACAAAAGGGTAAATGAAAGGCGATCTGCTGAGGATAAATTGCAAGCATCCGGCAATTATCGACAGAGACTAGCTGGGGATGCACTGGTAAACAACCAATGATCCGGGGAACAAATCACTAGCATACGGTGAAAAGACCCACTGGGGATAAAATTGCTAGCATACGGCAATTATCCACAAAAGACTTGTTGGGGATATAAGTGCTGATCTGAGCAACTTATACAAGCAAAGGAAAATCATCATCAAATATTAGATGAAGATAACCAACAAAATTAGGGTTTACATCTACCGAATACGGGGTAGAAGACCAACAACTCCGCGTGGGGATAGAACAAATCACAAATCCGCACGGGAAACCAAAATAGGGTTTATAACAAACCACCAACCGCCGAAGAGCAGGAAAATAGGATTTACAACTACCGGGTAGTAGGTAGAAGACCAAAAACTCTGGCTGGAGAATAAAAGGTGCATAACCACAAATTCTGTCAAGAAAGCCAGGAAAGATAGGACTTACAACTACCGGTTATGAGGGTAGAGGCCCAAAAACATTCCGCTGGGGAACAACCCACTGGGAAGCACAAGACATTTGACAAATAGCCAATTCGGGAATAATCCGAAAAGACAGACTGAATCAAGACACGTCCTAATGAGGATGTAACTCAAATAGGAAAATCCATCCCAATATATGTTGGGAGGAAACGGAAGAAACCGTCATCCACGAGGATAATCTCAGTGGGGAACTGCAGAAGAAAAGACAGACATTTTCTGCTTATGGGGTTGACTCTATATGGAGAGATTTATAACACCCGACATCTGCTTGGGGAGATCTGTAAAGAGATCTATATCACCATAGCAGGAGACACGACAAACAAAGGATACATGGCAAAAAATGCAACATGAATATCTGAATGTTTATGAATATGCATGAATATGCGTGATTTATGTTTGATGAATGCTGACAAAACAGACAATCCTAACACAAACAGGTTCAGGAACAAACGTCCGGTATTATACTTCCAGGGGAAAAACCAACTGGAGAGCCAATCTGCGGAGATCTATATACTGTAAAGCAAAGATCTGCGGGTACTGCTGAAGAAGCAGCGAATCAGAGATATCAGGAAACGACCCAATCAGGGTACAGAAAGTCACAACGGGCGAAACAGCCACCAAGACGAATCTGTAGGGGAACAAGAGAAATCCCAAAGCATATCTGCAGGAGATCCCAGTGTCAACTGAGAGACAAAAGATGCATAAGCATGAGCACGAACTGCTGTAGAAGCAAATCCACACAACTCCACTGGGAAACAATCCACTGAGGGAGAATGATATTATCCAAATAGAATCTGACTGCATAAGCAACTCTATTGGGGAAAACTGTCGGCTACTCTCTTGGGAACAAACCACTGAGGGAGGACAGATCAAACAAGCAGATTCTGCAACAAACCACTCCACTTGGGGAGAATATACAAAGCAAACTGATTACAACAAGTAGATTCTGCGATATAAGCCACTCTACTGAGGATCACAGACAGTCAGGAAATCAAATCTGTTCACTGGAGGCCAAAGCCATCATCCGACCATATCGGAGATTGAAGGAGCATTCAACTGGCGAAACTGCCACAACAAACATTCTGCAGACTAAGCTGAGGAAAAGATGATTGAAATACTGGGATGTCAACCCGAATCAACCACTGAGTGGGAAAATAAATCCTGCTCTGCTGGAGAGAATAACTCTGATGGAGAGATAGCAACAATTCCGCAGACGACTTCGCCGGGGAAAGGGTAAAGTACCGGGTATCAAACCACTGACTTACCGAGTCTTCAAAAAGAAAACGATCGTGCTGAGGAAACAGACAATTCCGCTGGCACACTGCATGGGGAAAAGCGGTAACAACTCCACTTGCAACCCTGGTGGGGATATTAATAACAGCTCTACTCACGACTCCGAGGGGAGTATCGATCAATCGGTTACTCATGACTGTGCTGAGGAGACAAATAAAGTCTGGGGGTATACGACCCACTGGAGAAAGTGACGGGGCACCAAGATGACAAACCATCAACCGCCGAAACTTTTACAAGAAAAACATCCATGCTAGGGGAAAACTGCTGCTGGAGAATACGAAGTCTTCAACAACAAATCACTCTGCTTGTGACTGTACTGGGGAACAACCCCATCAACAAATCTGTTTGAGGAACAACCCCAACAAAGATCTGAAGAAAGAAGATACCACCAAACCAGGAATATGAACCAATGTCTTACCTGTTGGAAATCATGCCACCCTCGGGAGAGCACTGAGATATTCTTGAGTATCCTTTCAATCTTATGAATGTTCACTTTGTTTAAAACAACAATTTTGAAAAATTTGATTTGTTTAAAACAATGACATTTTATCAATTTAAAACAATGCAAAACATTTGTTGAATTGAAACAAATAAGAGTGCAAATAAATTGGATAAAAAGCTCAAATTGATTTGATAGAATGGTAGCCTGCAAATGGCAAGACTCCATAGATCTGTACAAATTTGAAATCAGTGATATATATTGGAAGAGGGCTACATCGAACATAATGATCCTTTCTCTACCAATTTGAATCTCGATGTATCCGAAGCTTCAGTTGACGACGAATCGAGAATCTGCTGACGAAATGACGACTGATGAACCAGAAAGTCTTGTCAGGATGCAGTTATTTGCCAAATCCCTAATTTTTGCCTAGATTGCCCCAGAGTGAGGTACTCAATCTAGCGGGATGCAAATATATATTTTTTCAAGTCTCTAATTTTTGCCTGGATTACCCTTGCGGGTTCTCCACCGAGACGCTCATTTTTGCCTAAGCCGCCCTTTCGGGTTTTCAACTTAGCGAGCAATTCTGTTTTTTTTCATTTTTTTTTTTTCATTTGCATATACTTTTTTTTTAGGCAAAGTATCTCTTGACTGCATCTGAATTCACAGGACGAGTGAAATCCTCCCCATCCATTGTTGTAAGCATCAAAGCACCGCCTGAAAAGGCTCTCTTAACAACATATGGACCCTCGTAGTTTGGAGTCCACTTGCCCCTGGAATCGGGCGCGAAAGACAAAACTTTCTTGAGCACAAGGTCACCTTCTCGGAACACACGAGGCTTGACCTTCTTGTCGAATGTTTTCTTCATTCTTTGCTGATATAACTGACCATGGCACATGGCAGTTAATCTCTTCTCTTCAATCAGATTCAATTGATCATAACGACTTTGAATCCATTCAGCATCAGTCAACTATGGACTTGAGGGTATAATTTTTCTTTTTTTCCTTGGAAAAATCCTGAAAAAATTTTCCTGGTTTTTTGATTTCTTCTTCTTTTTTCACCCTCTTTTCTTACTTTTTTTTTTTTTTTTTTTTTTTTTTTTTAATTGCCCCAGTTTGACTGGTTTGCTGATTCTCATGATACAGCTGAATGAGCTCTTTTGGTGCTCAAGAAGTCGGGTAATCTCGTCGGGAATCCCCTTCAACATCATCTTCCTCTGCCTCAGATACAAGGACTTCAAGATTGGGAGATGGCGTTGGATCATTATGTTCAATGGGTTTAGAAATCCCTGCATAATGATTCTGGATAATGAAAAGCATTTGAATTTTAAACAAGCAAATCATTTATGCAGATGAAAACGTTATTTTTGTTTTTCATGGTTTTTTTGTGATCACTGATTTCATGCAAAAAGCAAAAAGTGAAAACAAATGGAAAAACAAATGTTTAACAATGCATTAATTGAATGAAAACATCATTGTATTAAATGCTGCCAACAACGTCATCACTTCTCCTTTTGGCATGGGAGAAGGGTTTTAAACAAAAAGTGAACAATTTACTCTGATCTATGGATAACTGTAGGAACATCCACAGCGACCCAATTGTGGCAGACACCACCAGGAATAACAAAGTTGTTCACGTCTTCTGCATCTTCTTCCAAGATAGCAGCAGCCTCTTCTTCAGGTTGATTGGCATGGATGAATCCTCCACTTGAATAAACCATGCTCCTTAAGTGCCCCAGAACAGTAGCCAATGCCAGCCCGGGATCGGTTAACCAGGAATAAATCCATCAACAGGAATAAATCCATCAACAGGAATAAATCCATCAACAGGAATAAATCCATCAACAGCACTAAGGCTGACAAAATCCTCCCTGAATTCACAATTCTCTTGCTCAGGATGATCCATCAATCTGGCAGAGTTGGCTCTGGTATAATACCGGCAAAGTGCGTCTTCAAAATAAATGAAGATCGCAGGGTCAGACCACAGGACGGGAGACCGGAACGAAACACCTGTTTATGCAAATGATGCATGAAGTGTTTATGCATATGCTTGTTTTTTATTCAAAGGAACCCGAGGGTTTTATTTGCAAACTTTGAAATGTTTAAGCATTTTGATCACACATGAGAATATCTCATTAGGTATATCAGGTGAAAAAATTTTCCCGGTTTTTTCATGTTTTGAAAATTTTTGCAAATAAACTCCTTTGAGTTCCTTGAAAATTTTCTTTTTCTGATGATATGGATGCGGATGAATGCGTGAATGTATGAATGCAACAAACACACTCAAGGATCAAACAAAGCACACCAAACAAAGGTCGTGGGAAAGCTCGATGTATCCCTAATATCAATCATCCATTTTGGTGGATTTAGGTTTTCACCTTATCGACACCCAAGTTCCATTGATATTAACGGTACGTGAACCGGTTCAGACATTCTTAATATCAACCAGCCGCTTTGGTGGATCTTAGGTTTTACACCTGATCCGGGATCCATTGATATTAACAATGCTTGAACGACTCAACCACGAATCACGGGTTTGTTGAGAGTCACGAGCATGGAGTCTCGGTTAAGAACCACCCAAAGGGAGTGTACTAGGGTTTAAACCTGCCAGACATGTTCTATCAGAGGTTCCCATAATCATCGTTCCATCTTTCGAATATTATCGGAGGAACGAATACTCGTATTCCAAGAATATTCTCAAGAGAAACTCTCATGAGTGTAGTATCGCGTGACAATCGTATCAGAACTGACATCTGAACGACCTCCGCACTACGGTCCTAAAAATAGGCCAAGATGGGTTTGGTAAACTAAGGTCCTTGGCTTCTGCGGAACATGATTGAAAGAATAATGCCTAACCACAAATAACTTGTGTGACATTATTAGTTCAACATGACCTCCACCAAGTGAATGGGCTCGCAAGTCAACTGGCTAAGGACTACTCCACACCAGTCGACAAGACTATGCCATTCTCCTATCCTAGAGAGCACTCGAGTTCGGGTATAGAACTCATCTCACAGATCACCAAAGCAAACAGCAAATGTATATCAAGCAATTCACACATTACAATCAATACAGTGATCCCAAATTGTACAAAAATATGTCAGATAACAAATAATAACATATATCACAACAATGGTGAAAAGTAGGCAATACCAACCAGAGATTCTGGGTTCGATCCCCAGCAGAGTCGCCACTTTTCTGTGACGGTGTATTCGTCGCTATATGATCTATCGATTAAATCATAAGCTATGAGATACATTGAAATTTTCGAGTCGCCACCGCACTTTTATTTATCCAAAGGATTGGCTAAAAAGCGAACAAAAGCCTAAGAAGTTTTACACGTAGAAAACTAATAAAAAGATCAGAGAGTCTGAGTAAGGGGTAAATTACGCAATGGGAAGGTGTTAGGCACCCATCACGTCCTAGGTACTCCTAGGGAGCCCTTTTCACACTTGTTGTACTAAAAAGTTATTTGTTATGACATAAAGATTGTGCAAACATGATTGGGATGATGAGAAAAGAATATACATTTTATTATTATTGGGTTCGAACGGATGAACCCGTTGCCTACGTACCTTCCATCAAAGGTAAGGATCAGAACGCCGTAGTTCGGCTAAAAGATTTCCAAAAGTTGGTGGATTCAGTTTTAAACACAAGCGCTGAGGCTTTTCATTATCAATGGGAGAACACTCGACCAAAAACAACATCCACCACGCGAGGATAGCTTCGACGTACTAGAGGGATTAGCCCTGTTTGAAGTACGGAAGTCTCACTGTCGACTCACTAAGGATAGGCAAGATTTACATCAACCACAAAGATAATTGAAGCCTATGGCTAATGCATGAAAAGATTAATGGACAAAGCCAAAACAAGTGAATGAGTGAAGTTAATTGATTGTGATTATGAAAAGTGAAGTCAGAGTATGATTAAGATTGATTCAAAGAAGTATTATGAAATGAAGTTTGAAAAGAGTCAAGGACATGAGTCCAGGTTTTTAGTTTGAAAACATGAAGATGTTTGCACAACACTTATGTCAAGTTTGAAAGATAAAGTGTGAAAAAGTCTAGGACATAGTGAATGATGAATGGATGGATATGGATTGTAAAACTTCTTAGAAGGTTCACTTCTTGAAATCATATAGCAGATGATTCAAGTGTGTCCTTTGGAATGGCAATGGATAATAACAAACAAGCAAAGCAAGCAAAAGCGGATATCGGATGCCAATCAATGGTCTTATACCAATCTCCTAAAATAAAACGGGATATCTGATGCCACTCAATGGACTTACACTAATCTCCACAGGCAAAGAAATAAAAGCGGATACCGGATACCAATAGATGGATTTACACCAGTCTCCTAAAACAGAATTGGATATCAGATGCCACTCAATGGTCTTACACTAATCTCCTCAAAAGAAAAACAAAGATGAGAAGTGGAAGTTAATTGCCAATCTATCTGGACTTAGGTTAACCTCACAGTATGCTCACAGGAAATCCAAGGCCACATCACTGGGACTTACAACGGATCCTCACATACAAGAACAAGAGCAAAAATATGATCACAGGAATGCAAATGCCAACTTACAGGGACTTATAATTGCAACCTCTCATACAAACAGATGAACAAACTATGATCACAGGAAAGCAGATGCCAACTTACAGGGACTTATAACTGCAACCTCACATACAAACCAAACAGATCAAATTATGATCACAGGAAGACAGATGCCAACTTACAGGGACTTATAACTGTATCCTCACATACACACAGATAAACAGAAGATATGAGTGACCAATGAGGTCTTACACTCTATCCTTCCATATCACAGGAGCAAATGCCAAAGCAATGGACTTACAATTGTCCTCAATGGGCAAACAACAAATGATAACATCACAAAGATAAATGAGATGATCATGCACTAATGGCAATTGATGATGATGATAAATGCATAGCATACAGGTAAGCAAGTGCATATGAAGTAATCAAACAATCAATGAATATCAAACAGCACACTCTATAGCCAAACAATGGGGGCTCACACAAGAGGGTTTGACTTTAAAAGTCCACTGTAATAGGTGAAGGTCGCTCTTAACCTGGCCATTGAGGGGCTCAGGTGAAGCAGATGAAAAAGAGATGAGGGGTGTGCCTCATTGCTTCAATCTCATATCAGAGAGAGCATCAAAGAAAGTGTGGGAGTTCAGAAAGTAGGAACTCTCTCCACATTATTGACTCGATCAGATCTTGGGTATTAATCTCATTGCTTCAACCATGTAATGGGAGCAATGAGAGGACACACTGAATAGTGGGGGATAGATTACTTATCCCTACCTTCCACCAATTGCCTCAAATGAGGACTTTTCCTGCTTGGGACAAATATAAACAAACACAGGCATTGCCTCTTAAGGAGGACTTCAGACAGTTTGCCCGGTCAAATAACAGACCGGGTCTCCAGACTACATGAAGAAGAAGTAATTATACCTCAAAGCAAATGCTAAAAAGCAAAGCAAGCAAGTTCAAAGAACTTAGGCAACTAAAGTACCTGAAAAAGTCAAACTTATTAGCAAACAGTTCAACAGTCAAAATCAAAAAGATAATGAACCAAAAGTCAACCACAGAGGGACCAATTGTGCAAGGCACAAAGACTCAAGCATATGAGTCACCTACAAAACAAAAGTTAGCACATCATATAATTCAACTCAAACAAATATTTGAATGATCCTCAAGGCATTGGTGCTTAACCTGAAACAGATGAACTCAACATAAGCTTTGAAGACCACTAGGACTAGCCTAGGGTCAAAGATGAAAGAAAAAGTCAAGGCAGCAAGGAAAAGTCAACCCAAACCAAGTCTAAACATTCAAGAAGCATTCTCAATTGGATTCATAGTCAAATCATGCATCATGGTCATTTCATATGCAAAATAATGCAAAGCATGGCAAGAGAAGCATACAAAAGTCAACAGCAAAGACTTCATTCAAAAGTCAACTCAAACAATCCCAAAAATTATGAAATAAATCACACTCAATCCTAACATCTAACATGGTATACATGTAAAATTTCAAGGCATTTGGATGAGAGGAAGGCAGTCAAGTAAAATCATGAAATCAAACCAAATTCAAGCAAGCATGGTGAAAGTCAACAAGCATGGGTCAACTTCAAAAAATCATATCAATTTGAAAACAGAAGAGAAATGAATGAGATTAACACCAATGCAAAGCTCAAGATGTCTAGTTATCACATATGAAATTTCATGGTCATACAATAAGATTTGAGAATTTCACAAAAGATTTGGCAAGGCATAGCACAAAAAGTCAACAAATGACCACATATGGAAGAAAATTCACAATCAAATGGAAAACAGCATCATTAATTCCAAGAAAATTCATACATCAATTATACATACAAGGGATCATTCATGCAAAATTTGGAGTGATTTGGATAAGAGGAAGCATGTGAACAAAAATTGGGAAAATACATGTTCATGGTATGACACCAAATGCAACACATGACTTCAAAAATCATAACTCTCAATCCACAAATGATAAATGCACAAACTTTATATGGAAATGAAGATCAATGTGTCTAGTTTCACCACAAAAAATTTCAAAGGCAATGGATGCAACATGACAATTTCACAAAAGATTTGGCACAAAGTATCATTTGAGCACACATGTGAAGAAAATAATTATCATTAAAAATCCAGCCAATAGAAAAATAATTAAAATTCATAATAAAATTCTAGACACATTCATGAGTATGAGGGAAAAATTTCAAGATTTTTGGATAAAAATTGAATTGAAAATGAATTATGGAAATTTGATGAATAATTGATGAAATATTGAACATGAAAGCATGGCAAATTGGTCAACAAGGAGTCAACCGATGGCAGACTTGTAATTTCTGCCAACTTAAATGAAACGACACAGCATAAGGCAAAGGTGATGAAATGTTCTGATTGGCCACTAACCAATAGAACAGTAGCTCGGCCAATCCATGTTCATATTTTCTGTTTTTTTCACATAAAACCCTTAGGGTTTCTAACACAGCATGGCTCATGTTAAACTTCAAACAAATTCAGCCAACATCCAAACAGCATCAAACAGCAAACACGCAATCAGCATAGCATTTGGCAATGTTTATTCATCAAGCAATCAACAGCATACCACATGGCATTGGCAACAACAGCAGCAAACAATCAAGATCATGTAATCATCATTCACATAGATTTTCTGGAAATTCATGCAGCATCATGTTCATTATTTAAATCACCCAACACATGAGCAAAAGCACATAGCAGCATAGCATTCAGCATTCAAATGCAATTCATGAGGTTTTTCTAAACTGCAGTAAGGTTTCATAACAGCAATGAGCATGGTATCAAGTTCATCATCAATTTGCAGCATGGTTGATAGCTTCAATCAATCGATCAAAAAACAACAACAATTGAACAGCAACATGTAACAACACACAAGTCAAACATCCATGACCAACACAATCAAACATCAATTATGTGGATTTTCTGGTCAGCTTAAGACAGCAAAACAGCAAGTCAAGCTTATGTTGCTCAACTAACAGCAAAATTCCAACAGCAGGAAAAAAAACAATATGGCAATGATGCAACCATACTCATGCACCTAAACAACACAAACCCTACACATTCAATGCAAAAATCCTGGGCAAGTTCTAAGGTTCAAACAGCAGCCATGGTTCAGCAATAGCATAATGTGTTCATCAAAATCCATCATTAATTGAAGTTCCAACCAACAAGCAAACAAACAACAGCATGGCTAACATGTTCAGTTCATAAGCAACATCCCACAATAAAATGGCATTGGTTCAGGTAATATCATCCAGCAACTAATAAACACGAGTATGGCAAATTTCTGGACAGGGCATAAATTTGGACAGCAGTAGTATCAATTTATCATGCTTCACCATCATGCAGGCAACTTCAAACAGACACAAGGAAAAGTATGGCCAATGGTTGTTCATCAACATTCAAACAAAACAAACAACAGCACACAACATGTTTCATGGATTTTTTAAGCATGGTTCATTGTGTAGTTACCAACATCAAAACAAACATGACTCGACCAAACATACATCAGCATGGTAATGGTAAAGCAACATCATTCAGCAACATTTATCAACCATGAACAAAATAAACCTAACCAGCCTCAATGCTCATGCAATAACTAACGTCAACTAACATCAATCAAAAACAGCATAAGCACATTCATGCAATTTTTCTGGGCAGGGCAAGGTTAACAGTAGCATGTAAACATTCAATTATCATGCATTCAACCAAGAACAAAAATCCCAGAATCACCAATCAAGCATACAAATAGCATCACCAAACGTTCAGTATTACAAACATGGCATTGCTTTTCATCAAATCATTATAACCAAGCCAAATCGAGGGAATATGCATTTGTTCACCAAAATGAAAATCAAGATATCTCACAGCATAGTCATCTGTTTAATGTGATTCAAAGCTTAAATCAAACTACCAAGTGAGACCTACATGGAACATGGCATGGCTTAATGAATGATGAAGTTCGAAATATTACCAAACTTGAAGCACAATGGTGATGCAGTGGTGTTTTGAAGCTGTTGTGCTCGAACAGTCCCTCCTCGTGCTTGGCAATGAAGGATACTTGGTGTAGACAAGCTCAAGAATGCTTGGAAGATCTCACAACTCGATTTG